>NW_019416378.1:687265-688487 GCF_000390285.2 Anoplophora glabripennis | reverse complement strand
GCCAATTAAGTTAATTAACAAAAATAAATGGCGAAACTCTTACACAAAACATAACATAAGTACTGGTTCATTACAACTTCTTGATTTTTTTATCTAAAAAAAGTTATTTAAGACAGAGAAAGTATACTTTCACCAACTTTCGAATTACATTATTTTTGCGGAAATGGGAAATAAAAAACGAAAAATTAGAAAAAACCTGTTTTTCGCATTTTTCTAGGAAATTTCGAGGTTATGTTAAAAAGTGATCTCTACTCATACAAAAGTTGTGGACTTTTGCATGATCTACAACTTTTGTATGTGATACTTTTTTGTTTGACGTTAACTTTCGCCAGAAATCCCATGATACAATTTTTCATAACTTTTCAACCCCTCAAATCAACCATCCGCCGCCCCTGCTCACGCATTTATTATTTTTTTTATTTTACCATTGCCACTTATAAAAGTCTAGGTAACAATTTTTTCTTTCTCCAAGTGTAATTTGGTTGGAATAAAGCTAGTCGTAGAATAAATGATAGATGCTTCAAGAAAAATACCTGTATTTCTGATTGACAGATGTACATTTAAACCACTAAATGGTCATCAATAGTAAAATTATAAATAATTTTTGTAAACAATAACAAGAGATGGACATTTTTTAATATTTTGTTCAAAGATATTCCATTTATACACAGTGGGCCTCGCATGTTAGTTAAATATTATAAAGGGACTCGGGTGTACTTTGCAAACATGTATGTTTTAATTTTGAAAATATCGTACCCCTCCAGCAGGGTTATTATTAAATGTTATGAGGACATTCTAGAAAGTCAAAATATACATTTTAAAAATTATTCCGTCAGATGGGCCTCGGGTGGCCTACTTGATATATCGGGCCTCGCTTTTGCAACTGCATACGTATATATATCAAATTTTTGATAATTCTTTCTGGAATTAATCAAGTTGCTATGCTGTAATACCATCTCTTGCAAAACCAGCTTTGTTAGTAAATAAAATATTATTAGTAAGTTCATTATCCTCAGCTTATTTTTCCACAACCTTACAGAGCCAAAAAAAATTATTATGGTGACGAATCAAACGTACCTGCTTTAAACAATTTTTATTACAATTCGTAACACCGAAATTAATAATAATATAATAATAATATCTCTACTCCTCATTCTAACTACGAGAATTAGCCCAGAAGTCGGAGACTTGTGCGGGAGAGGAGGCGGCATATTATTATTAC
>NW_019416378.1:632765-686376 GCF_000390285.2 Anoplophora glabripennis | reverse complement strand
CTCCTCATTCTAACTACGAGAATTAGCCCAGAAGTCGGAGACTTGTGCGGGAGAGGAGGCGGCATATTATTATTAGGCAGGCCGCATTTGCGCTCAGGAACGACTTATGTTGGTAGGCCCTAACCACCATTCAGTGCAGGAATGAGGGAAACCTGGAAAATTAATTAGGGGGGTGGTCAAATGCCAACCGGTGTCAATCTCTCACATTGACCCAAGCCAACATTCTTCCACCCTACCATACCTGCACAGAGGGTGCCAATTCTACGTACAAGCATAGCTAATCTACGGTCTACCGGGATTCGAAACCCGGGCAGATCGACACATCGATTTAAGTACTGACGCCTTATACCGTGCGGCTATCGACCGTGTTAAATTTAAACCGTTTAAAATTACTAATAATATTTATTTGAAGCATGGCAACTTAATTACAGAAAGAATTATCAAAAATTTGATGTTTAATAACACATTAATAGCGATTTCCTGGTAAATGGTTACATTTATCGGCTTGATCAAAGAGTACATAATTTTTTCTGATATTGTTTTTCTTTCC
This sequence comes from Anoplophora glabripennis, assembly GCF_000390285.2. Lineage (NCBI taxonomy): Eukaryota > Metazoa > Arthropoda > Insecta > Coleoptera > Cerambycidae > Anoplophora > Anoplophora glabripennis. The sequence goes on along the minus strand of NW_019416378.1, from coordinate 685,826 downwards.
AATAATGTTTAAATTTCTGTGATGTCTAACAAGAGAAAAAAGTTATCAAACGGAAAATGAAATGAAAAATGAAGAAAAACTAATTTTGAGTTCTAGGTAAAGTGTCCCCTAGCGGCGCATAATGAAACTTTTCTCTGACTGGGCCAATAGAGCTTCATCTACTTAGTGGATGTGCCAAATGAGAGACTATTAGAATTTGAATTAATTAAGTTATTTAAATAGAAAAACAAAAAAATTGAACTTTGACAAGCTGTAACTTGCAAACAATTGACAATTCAAAAAAAATTTTCATTGCATTCTGCTATTATTTTAATCCGTAGAATCACCTCCCGGAGTTTCCTGACGGACTTTCAGAACACCCTGTATATCGTCGTAGTGACAGCAATTATAGGTCGCATGTCCTTCAGCCACTAGTTTTCAGGAGAGATAAAAAATTTTGTTATGTTATTTTTTTATCTATGTATCTTAGATAAGTTTCATCGACCAACTTACCATGCTTGGTACATAGTGCAAAGATTGCCCTGATCTTTTTTGGGCATATAAATACCAATGTTCATTTCATTAACTACCTTTAAAAATATTTTCCAAGATGATAATGTTTTACCTTCAATTCTGCACTTCTCACTATAATGTATATGCATATCTCTAAAGGTATACCAAACGGGTTCAAGAAAGAGCTTACTTGACGAAGACTGGCAATAATGAGATCGTTTTTTGGCAATAAATTCAGAAATTCTTCAATATTTTTTGTAACTGTTGTCCTTGGGTTAGTTCGTCCTGGTACAGTTTTGTCTTCTATAGAAACCGTTGCAGTTGATGAGGCACTTTCATCATGTGAAATCCACGATCGCAATGACTTCCCCCCAATACACATTGTGTTAAGAAACATTGTTTTGTAGACATGTTTCTTTATCTGTTCATAACTGCCTTCATTAACAGTAAGGTAAAATTTGTAAGACATTTTTTCCTTGAGCTGTCAGTGTCAATCTGGCGTCGTCTATATTTTGAGTGTACTTGCAAAACGTGTCCTGTAACAAACACATTTTTTTTTGCTTTCCATCAAATAAACTCCTTTGTAGAAAGCATCCTGACATTGCACTTCGCTGATTGCTTTGATGCTCTGTGCAACAATGTTACTCTCTGATAAGATTTCATTTATTCTTAATATTTTTTCAGAAAAATTACATTTTCTAATCCTACTATGGTGTTAGCTTAGATAAAGTCTTCTCCACATTGATGGAAAACCTGTGTTGGCAACTGAGTAAGTCGTATTCAATTGAAAGTTCATGTTAGTTCCACAGATAATTCAGGTGATATCGCTTCACGAAGACTTTTCCCAGGAGAACTTATTAACAATGTTCAATGGTGGGTGGGGCCTTCATGGCTAAAGTCGTCAAAACACAGTTGGCCAGTTTCATCTTATGAAAATAATGCAGTTTCCCTGGAAGAAGAAAAAAATAGTGGTTCTTTCTTTGTCTCTTTTGATGCCTTGGACTTAGTTCTACAAAAATATTCTTCTCTCGCAATAATTAAACGTATCATTGCCTATTGCCTTCGTTTTATAAATAATGTTCTATTTTCTGATTCCAAATTATATGGTCCTCTACATACGTGAGATACATAATTCATTTTTTCTTTTGAATTTTTGATTTGCCTTTCCAAATGTTTGCGGTGTTTTCGAACAAATCCACATTCTGTTCAACCCATTATGGGAGACCTACCGCCAACACGTGTAAAGTGTAAACCAAATTAAACCATTTCAGTGTATGGGAGTTGACTATGCTGGTGCAATTTTCATTATGTTAGGCAAGTCCCGCGGAGTAAAATCACAAAAGGCGTACTTGTGCTTGTTTCTATGCTTTGCAACCAAGGCAGTTTATTTAGAATTTGCTTCAGACTTGTCTACAGAATGTTTTCTTGCTGCTTTACATCGATTTATTGCCCGTCCAAGTCGTTGCACACAAATATACACGGATTGTGTTAGTAATTTCGTTGGTTCTCAGAAAAAACTCTCAAAGTACATGCAATGTGCTGCAGAACAAGAACAAATTCAATGGTCCTTTAATTCACTCTCTGCACCTAACTTTGGAGGTATTTGGGAAGCAAACATTAAAAGTGCAAAGCCTCATTTAATTAGAGTCGTAGGGGAATAAATATTAACATACGAATAGTTTTACATTGTTCAAACTCAGATAGAAGCTATTTTAAGCTCTAGGCCTCTGTGCCGTTTAAGTTCAGATCCAAATGACCTTTCCGTTCTAACACCAGGTCATTTTTTAACACTAGAGCCTTTAACTGCTTTACCAGATCCAGACCTGTCACATTTATCTCTTAACCGTCTTAGTCGTTGGCAACTATTGCAACGTATGTATTTCGATTTTTGGCGGCGTTGGTACTCCGAGTACCTACATGCGTTGCAACAGCGTAATAAGTGGAACAAATCGGCAGTTAAAATTGAACCGTGTTCTTATAAAAATTGAAAATTCACCTCCCTTACAATGGATGTTGGGACAAGTAGAGAACCTTCACCCTGGTGCTGATGGAATAGCTCGAGTAACTACCGTTAACAAAACGAGGTTTAATGCAAAGACCATTAGTAAAACTTTGTCCTCTTCCTCAACAATAAATGTTATTTCTTGCTATATACATATTTTTTTTATACAATTTTTCCTTTGATATTTATAAGTATCCATTTTTTTATACATTTTGGTGGGCGGTTATGTTGCAACTTCACCGCAAAATTGTTACTATATTTACATTCATTTTAAAATATATAAAATGCATTTTTTTTCTTTCCTGTGTTGCAACAAGATTGGTTGTTTATTTTTAACTCATTTAAATATTCAAATATCCTTTACATATTTTTTTGTTGGAAATGGTTTTTTGTGAATCAGCTTATTCTATAAGCAGTAAGACTTGACATAAAGATGAGTGCGTGCGTATCCGGACTGACTTCCTACTCCACCTGCATTTTTTAAAGAAACCGCTATCAAATTTAAGATACCCAGAAGGGCCCTTAAGAAGAGAATAAGTTACAACAATGATAAGCCATTTCCAATCATCTTTTTTTTCTATAACCTTTAGGCAGTCATACAGTCCACTACTTTTAAATAACCATACCGTTAGGTATAACAATTATAAAAGATTTTATATTTGTAAGTCAAAATTAGAAAAATTATTGACATTATTCAAAATAATTCCACTTAATTGTCATGCCATAATACAATCATCTTTAAAAGTTTTATTGGTAACCGATACGTCAGAACAGTTTACAAAAATAAAACAGTTTTTACGTTACAGCAATGCACACGTTTATGAAAAAAAAAAAAAAATTTCTACTAAGCAAATCACTGTGAAGTATTGGCTGAATTTAATCTATATCTATACTAATATTATAAAGAGGAAAGATTTGTATTTTTGTATGTTGTATGTTATGTTTGTTACAAATAAACTCAAAAACTACTGGACGGATTTCGATAATTCTTTCACCATTAGAATGCTACATTATCCCTGAGTAACATGGGCTATATTTTTTATATCCCAAAATGTTTAAAATAAATGTCCACCCGTGAAAGGAAGGCGTTTTTATAAATTGGAAGAAATTGGCAGCAGTATGAAAGAAGCTTTAGAAAGCATTTCGTCACTGATACAGCTGTGAACAACAAAAAAAGTTTTGGTACTAAAACATTTAAAGGGTTTAAAGAAGTTTAGGTTGAAAACTTTTTTTATAGCTTACAGCTGTACATGACTATACCAGGAGAGTACAGTACACAAGCTCTAAGATGAGGAAAAAGAATTCGATATTTATATGTTCTACTTAGTTTAAGGGTTTAATGTGAATTAAGAGCTACCAGCCATCATATTACTAGTCAACGGTTTCATCAATTCTTTATTATTCTCCACATTTCAAGAATTTTTGCCTTACTTTCTTAGAGCTCATATTTTGAACATAATTAAACACATTCACATATGACATACTATGTAACACATTTACTGTGAACAGTTTACAAATTTCATTGTTATACTTCATTACGGCTGCCCCGTCGTGCTCGAAAAATCGCGTGTGTTTTAAAGACCTTAAGGAGGTTTATCCGGTACGGAGGTACGTCTAAAGTCCAACGAAAGTTTCTGTAGATTCGCTAGTGACTAAAGTAGTAAGCCTTTAGATTTAGATATCTGCGAATTTCAAATAATATGCTACGTAGAGACCGCGGCATTGCCGCTATCACGCATATGGAGGATAAGTTAGTCAACGACATCAGTTTGAAGGCGAATTATTATAAATTGTGTGTTGTTACAAGTACCTAATCGACTTCTACAAGCTGTCATACGGTTCCTTAGATATCGTTTTCCTATTTATACAAGTTGCTGTGGAAACTGTTCGTCAATTGTTGCGCATTCTAAGTGGAAAGACCAAAAATATCTGTATTCTCATAAGACTCTGTACTAGATCGTGAAAAATTATTTTATTAATATCTCGTCTCAGGTATCCAAACTAGTCTAAATTTTTTTTGAGGATTTTCTTCATATTAATAAGATTATATTAATTTTTTATGAATATTTGGTCGTCAATTCCTAATCAGATAAACCTCCTTAATATCCACTTATACTTTAATATACTTTTTTATATAAAGTGTCCCGTTGTATCGTTATGTTCCAATTTTGGGAGCATAAAGTACACTTCTTTTCAAGTAAAAAAAAAAAAACGCAAAACTTGTATATCCATGTTTATTTGTTTCAAAGGTACACACACACCTATGAATTATTGGCAGATAGATAATAAATAATAAAAATTCGTTCTTAAAGTAAATAAAAAATTATTTTATTTAAGAAAAGGTCAATTAATATTTTAAAAATGCCCACCTCCTTGTTGAATGCAGGCTTGTGCCGGTAAATCAACAGATGACATAATTATCCATATTTGGCACTTGTTTTGTTGTATTTGTAAGGCAACCTATTGCATACACTCCAATAATTTTTCTCTTGTATTTGAAACATGCGTATAGACTAAATCTTTCATGTACCTCTCATAAATAAAATCAAGGGGAGTGTAATCGGGTGATCTAGGTGGCCAGGCAACAGACCACCTCGACCAATCCATCTTGGTAATTGATGGTGGTAACCCAATTTCGGACAGCAATTCTGAAATGTGATGGCGCCCCATCCATTTGAAACCACATGTGTAGGCGAACATTCAGTGGGACATCCTCTAAAAATCCTTACAGTTCGTCAATAAGAAATTGAAGGTAATTGTCCGCATTTAATCTCACAGGAAGAACGACAGGACCAATCAATAAGTCATTGATTAAGGCAGCCTAAACGTTAACAGAGAATTCATGTTGAAACTTAGATGTATGTATAGCTTTGGGATTTTCTGATGCAGGTTTCTCAGATTTATAACACCACTCCTTGTGATTGTAGCTTCATCTGTCCAGAGAACTGTTCTACAGAAATGAAAATTAAGCTGTGACTGTCTTAATATCTAGGTAGAATAAACTAGATGAGCATAGTGGTCTGCCTCAAGCAAACCTTGCCCCTTACGATAATGATACGGATGTAAGCTTTCATGTTTTAAAATTCGCCAAACAGTCATTCGTGGCACTCCAAGTTGTCTAGAGATTCGACGTACACTGATAGTTGGATCCCTTGCAACAGTATCTAATAGTTGTTGATCCAAGTCTGCCGGTAAATTCACTGCCCGGTCGAATGAGGAATGCACCTTTTTGGAAACTTATGTCGGTATTCGATAACTGCTTGATGTGCACTGCCGTTACAGTAACCATGCACAAAATGCATCTCTGTATATTCTTGAGAAGAAAATTGAAAAGGTATTTTGACAAAGAAAACGTTTGCACTCAATAAGAAGTTGCTGTCTGCACTAAAACTTATGACCATTATGTGTCACTGTAAATAATTCTTAATTCAACAAAGCAACCTTCACAGTAATCTGAATAATTTGTTTATTTCTACAGTTTGTTTACTTTATGGTTCAGAAAGAAATAACAGCCTTGTTTATCATAAACCCTTTTAGTTTTTGTTTGTGATCTCCAAAAAAATATAGTAGTTTTGATTTACTTTATGAATTCATTTTTATTATCTTCAAAATAATACATAGGCGTGTACCTCTGAAACAAATAAACGTGGCTCTACAAGTTTTGAGTTTTTTTTACTTGAAAAGTAGTGTACTTTACGCTCCTAAAATTTAAACATAACAATAAGGGACACCTTGTATGTATGTGGCAAAAAAATACTAACCTGATCAGTATGTTCATTGAATGTATGTACACATTGTTTAGATTTAACGTCCCATACTTTGACTGTTTTATCGCTACTACCAGAGACAAAATATTTACCATCCGGAGAAAATGCAACACTCAATACCCAAGATGCATGACCAGAAAGTGTCCCAACAACATGCGTGTGTTGCCTAAAATGAAATTCATATACAGTGTGTCTACGGATTACTAGTCACGGGAAACCTTTATTTTCAATTTTTTTTTTGTGAGGGGGAAGCGAAAGGTGGAGATTCTAATAACAGCAGTACATTATTAAATATGTTCATAAGCTGGAGTAAGTGGTATTTTCTATAAGCAATTATCTACCTTAGCAAAAAAACTAAACGTCAGCTCATACCAGGTGATCCATAATTGTAAAAGACAGAAAACTTAGTGCTGAAATACGACTTACTGGAATTTAGCTCTGCCTGTTTGTGAAAGAAAATGTACTATAATTTCAAATTCATAAAAATTTATAGGCCATGAAAATTTAGAGGTGTCTGATTATTGTCGTTTCTGTATTAGTTTAGTATAGCAAAGCTATATTTACAGGGTATGAAGGTTTTACAAAGTGTTAACTTTCGTAGCAGGGGTAATAGTATAAATTGCAAAAAATATTTTTTTAATTACAATTTAAAAAAAAAAAAGTGAAGTTTAAGTCTTATTAGCCTAAAATCCCCCCAAATACTTGACTGTCCGTAACTTATATGTGTAGTAGAAAATTAAAATCTATTTTTCTCAGAAACTAGGTATTTTAGGGATATGAAATAATTTTATCTTTTAATAGTAAATAAAGTAATGTTTAAAAAATACATGCATTTTCTGAACAAAAAAAAATTGCAAAAAATAGACAGTTTAATGTGTGATTTTAGGTAAAAAAGCTTATATTCATGTTAGGCTATCCCAACAAGAACTTACATGCCAAGTTCTATTGAAATGCTTTATAAAATGATAGATGTACATAAACAAATTAAACAAGAAAAATTTTATTTTAGATATGTAACTTTTTAAGGAAACATTTTGATATTGAGGTATATTCAGTTAATCACTTTTAATATTTCTAAAAACATTAACTATATGTGACTTTCATAAAAATAATGAAAAAAAAAACAGAATTTAATATTACCAATTACAGCTTTCTGTTTAAAACGATTTTTTTAAAAATACATATAGTAAAAAATAAATAGGTACTACAATATTCATAATTTTTAGGTTTCCTCAAGGAACAGAAATTACTAGAAGAACATACTGAAATTTCAACTTCATTCTTAGTTACTAAATTTTCTTAAACTCGTTTAACATTTATAAACATACAAATATTAAATATTTTTATAAATATATAAATAAAGTTTATGTCATCGCGAAACACGTAAGTTATCTTACATTGACATCTATTGATGTAAGATATCCTTAATAAAATAATCTATTTGTAACCTAGTCCAACTGGGTAATATTCAGTCAGGATTGTATTTATTCCAGAAGGAATAAAATTATCATTATCTATATTATTATGTGAAATGGTAGGTTACAAGCAATCAGCATGAAGATTCTTCTTCTGGTTTCCACTAGATTCTTAAACATGTGCTGTGCACTGTTTAATATTTATTATATTTTATTTTTTAATATTTATTATAAACATGATTTTTATACATACACGAGTATGTATACAATGAAAATAGCTACATTATTGTTTATATTTTTTAGTAAAACAAAGAACTGTTTTTTATTTAACTCGCCCAATGACCACCTGCACTTGAATTAACAATCGTTGATTGTTACTTTTATTGGCCAAATTTACTACTGATGTTGCTGTGGTACTGACCTGAGTACATTATGTACTTATGTAGAAATAAATTATTTATTTCTTTTTGTTTTCTTTAAGGTTTTTTTTTAAATACAAAAACAAACTTTTACAAGCAGTAGTTTAAATAAGTATTTTTATTTTTTGAACTCATTATTTCCCTTCCTTTTAAAAAAAATATTTTCTAGTTAAAAAACTTTTTTTTTCTACTTGAATAGCATTATCATTTGTTAATAATTTTATAGCTACCTAACGTTAAATTTGTTTTTTTTTGTCTTAGTATGGTAGTCTTAGTATAGGATGAATTATTTGTTATTTTTTCAAATGAATTACAATTCAATGCATGGCATGGCAGTAGTTGTTTTCCACAATATCATTAGTCAGAGGCTTGATTAATTACATAGCCCATCACTCTAGGATGTGAGATGGTCTAATCATTATAAGAAGTGAACCAGGACGCTCATAGCTGATCTTTAGTGACCTTTTTAAGATAAAAACTGATGACAGAAATATTTTGAACTATAAAAGCGTTAAAGAATTATTAATTTCGAACTTTAGTGTGTTTCATACATTTATTTACATTTATACAGGGTGTCTCAGAAAGACCTCCCGTAAATACAGGGGGTGATAGTACGTCAAAAAATAAGAATTTTTTCTCTTATAAACTATATGTCGATCTCCTCTTGTTTTCGAGATACAGAGCGACAAAATAAAATTTTTAAGAACGGAAATTGAAGTCCCGTTTCATCTAACAAAGTACTACAATATTCATATAGATGTCGCTACAGGAAATACGTTTATAGTAAAAATGGTACGATTATTTCATTCCTTCAAATTCCGGCAAAACACACCTAAAAAAAAACGAGAAAATGCCAGGTGCACGCACACGTGCACAATGAGTTGTCCGGCCTATACGTCCATCCCATTCTCTTGATGCTATCTCATAATTGCATATGAAAAGAGAAGGGTAATAAAATAATAAAAACTCCAATTTGCGGCCGCCGGTTTTTTGTTCTGAAAATATTTCTATTTTATATCTTCTACATATTATTATGTACATATTTACAAAAAAGGAGGATGGCAAGTGGTTATACAAATTTATAATATTTGCAGCCAACTAAAAGTTTTATTTCGTATTATTTTCTACATTTTAGTACTTATATGGATTCGGACCAGAGTAGGTGCGAATGTAATTATTTCTTGTATGGATCTTAGAGCTGTTATCTTTTATTGTTGCGTTGTGGCTGCGAAATATTTTATTTGTGGAGTTTACTGTTTTTTATATGAAGGAAAAAACATTAACAGAGTAAGTATTACAATTAGCTAGGCATAGTTGTACTTAGTACTAAATTCAAGTAAATAATAGATATTAAAATAAATATGTAGGTATTGTATTTGATTATTTGAAAATAAAAATTACATATGCGACAATGGACTTTCCGCTTACTTAGCCGTAATATAAATATGACATATTGTCGTTGCAATGCACATACAGGCTGTTCCAATAGTGTGACAAAGTTTATAATTATTTTCAGTTATAGTTGTATAGGGCAAAATCTTCAGGCCAAAAACAAGATTTTCTGAACGTTTAATTCGGTCTGAAAATAATGAATAATGGAAATAATAATAAAATGTGAATCCGAGCAAGTAACTTTTTTCGTATCACTACTACAGGCAGTTATACTAAACTTTATCGCACTATTGTGGCACCCTATATATGACTAGATATATCATTATGGTAAATCAAAAGCATAATAGGTAAAAATGTATAATTATCTATGTTTATAACAAATATTATCTGGTAAAATTCTTTTCTTACTTTCAGATACAGAGACAGTTAAATATAACCGGAAGAAGTCTATATGTTATTTCGTAATATACCTATAGTGGTGAAAACAACCCGCTCTATGTAGAACAAATTAAGAAAGATGAAGAATTATGGAAAAAATCAATGGCAACAAATTTGGAACAATTTTATAAAAATTGTATACTACCAGAAATAATATACAAAAATATTCCACAGGGAAAAAGATGTATGGATCCAGAATATATTATAGAAGCTCAAATTAATAAAAAGAAATAATTTTATTTTATGATTTTTTAAATTTTTTCCTGTTCTACTGTACCTATTCTATTTATTTCTTTATTACTTTCATTTATTTACATATTTATTAAACTACACTGTTCCACAGAATTTCTGTTTATATTGGAGGTATTAAAGTACCTACAACTATTTTTTCAAGTGAAGTGAACTGAATACCTATTTCTCATAAAAAAAATTTAGTCTCAAATCGTCCTTTTGTACATAATTCTTTACACATTTTTTGGACAAAATAAGTATATCGTACATATTTTTTATATTTTCTCATTATTATGTATATTCACAATTAAAATTCTATTTATATTAATATGCGAATTTTTTTTATCAAGAATTACTTAATATTAATTATTAAAAATATAATATTTTCCATTTCTGTTTATACCAAAGTAAGCCGCTTTATTCACAAATCGTAATTATAACATAACTTTCCGTTATGAACAACTTTTCTTATTAACATTTTTTTATATTATCAAAAACAAAAGCAGTTTATTCTTCAACGTTATTAATTTTGTTAAATTTCTGATCACCCTGTATATATATAAATTACAGTTTTTCATGACAAACATATTCAATTAAAAAGCAAAATATTTTTTGTCACGAATTACTTTTTCTAGTAGAATAGAAAATAAAAATGTTTTCCCTCTTATCCACTAACCGTAGATACTAATATAGGTATATTAATTATAAATTATGGTTTTAAATAAACTAAAAATTGTTTATATTTCATATTTTCTAAAATTATATAATAGTATGGACTTGCACTGTTACTTATATACTTTTATACAAAAATATATCTAAAATGATCATGACATTCTTTAAATATTTACGTATCAATTAACAGAAACCATGACTACCAATTCAGAATCAGGTTATACCAAATTAACCACATACAACAGCTGTTCGTTAAAAATAACCCGAGTCCATTCATAAATAAATTTTTACTAGTGCGACATCTATTACAAATCAAGCGAATTAAAAGTCGGAGATAATGCTATTCATGAATGAATATTTTTTAATAATTTTATTCCAATATAACTTTTTAAATAATAAAGTGATGAACAAACTATGAAATAAAGTCTAATCAGTTTATTTATTTAAAGACAACTATATAAAAAATTGCATAATTCTATAATACTATGAAGAAATAATCGTTTCTTTGTAAAAGTCCAAAAAACCTTCATATTTAGAAATTAATTTCTCACGAATTATTTACCTATCCCAATTAATGTTTGCTTTACTGTCTTCATTTATACTTTGCCAAATGTGATATGAAATTTTACTACTTTCTTCCATTGCTTTAAAAAGATATATTGGAATAAAAAAAGGGCTGTTTTCTACCATTTTTCGGTATAATTTAGGCAACCAGAAATACATCAGTTTCCAGCCTTAAACTAGAATTTTTTCGAAAATTTCCAAACGGTGTGAAATATTTTTATGAAATTTGGTATTCCGGGTTTTTAAGAACGCCACATACGCTGGTCTAATTATTTTTTGGATATTTCATAGAGGGCGCTAGTTATGCACATTCCTATTACATTTTAAGTTCTAATTTTTTTAAAGTTAGATATTTTACCATTCGGGCAAGTTAGAAAATCCTAATGTGGACGGTTTTTGAGAAAAAAAGCTTTTAATTGAACTATTACAATATTATAGTGTATAAAATAAGTGACTTTTCAAAGTAGGCTTATGGCAAAAGTTATTGATGGATGTCTCATACACAACACATATATCTTAGTAATATTTTAAACTCTAATTAACTTTATATCAAAATTTTAGGGATTTTTAGTGATTGTAATTATAGTAATGACTAATTATTAGTCACTAAAATTTTAATGTAAAGTTAGAGTTTAAAATATTACTAAGAATGTATGCGTTGTTTATGAGACACCCATCAATAACTTTTGACTTAAGCCTACTTTGAGAAAAGTCACTTATTTTATACACCGTAATATTGTAAGAGTTCAATTAAAAGCCTTTTTTCTCGAAAACCATGCACATTAGGGAATTCTAACAAGAGTACATTATTTTTAGAAAATAAAATTATACATTAGAAATTGGAGCTCGAATGGTAAAAAACTCAACCTTAAAAAAAATATAACTTAAATGTAATAGGAATGCAGCATAACTAGCGCCCTCTATGAAATATTCAAAAAATAATAAGACCAGCGTATTTGGCGTCCTTAAAAACCCCGAATACCAAGTTTCGTAAAAATATTTCACACCGTTTGAAAATTTTCGTAAAAATTCTAATTTAAGGGGGCGATTTAGTATGTATATTTTTACCATGTAACAGAGCTTCAGATGAGGACACAAATCATCGAAGAAACTAACATAATTGAATATTATTATATATCAATGTATTCGCAATGGTTCCCGCTAGTGAGTGAAATAAATTTCAATGCTCATGAGAACAGAAGAATAATTTAAATAAATGCCAAAGTACCTCAATTTTAACCATACTGTTAGTCTGCCAATATATTGGATTTACGACGGAACTAGGTCAGGCACAATAACCAAACTACTTCACTCACTAGAACGGACACTTAGGATCATTTGTATTTAATTTTCAGATTAATATTTATTAACAATTCTATAATTTGTGTCCTCAAGTAAGATGACAACATTTTACACACGACTCCATGTTATATTATATTATATTATATATTTAAACCAGAATTTTAGCGGTTTCTATCTTCTACAAGAATTTCTAAATAAAATTAGTTTGTGTACTCTGTCACAGGTGTCGCTACCCTTGAAAATGAAAGCGAAAACACAGAGTTGGTTTATTGTAAATTGTATTGGCCGAGAAATAGTGAAATTTCTGGCGTTTTTAGGTACTGAAATCTTTAAAAGTAAAACGTGTAGAACAAAAGTAGGGGTAAGCACAAAAATAAAATCCTTGATGTTTTGTTTATTCATGGTTACCGTTTAAATTTACCCAAATAAAATAATAACTAAAAAAAAGCGTTTGCAAAACATGCGTTTGCTATTATCCTAACCCCACATTTTAACAATTATTTTCACGTACTTATAAAAAGTAAACAATTTTATATGTAGGACTAAGCAAGTAAATGTTATAAGAATATTTACATGTGGAATTATATATAAAAAAGATAGTATTTTCGTAGATTTCAGTACCTAAAACCTTAATGGTTTGATCGTTTTTTGCACCTGTTTATTCGTTTTACTGCGGCCGGCGTCTTTGAAAATACTCAGGTGGCATGACATAACATTCCTATTATTTGATAAGCTTTAGATTATTCAGTTATTAAATGTTTGAAATTATTTGTCTTTGCGGAAAACACTATTTACAGAATATGGGACCCATAATGGTCTGATATTATCTTTGATATATAAATATGGGTAATATTTTAAAAGTAGGTAGGTACCTAAGTAATAAGATTTTGTAAAGCTTAAGTAGTACGAAAATATAACGCATAAAAAACCAATAATATGTACTAATTTTTCTTTATTAAGAATAAAGATTAAATTTTACGTACAGGGTGTCCCACATAAAATCGTTATTTATGTTGTAGCCTTGGTAGTTTCAAAATAAATTTACAGCTTAAAAATTGGTCTGGCTCAGGTAGATTTCTGTTTCAATCTACAAATCAGTAGCTACTTACCGATAAGAAGGAAACCACTAGTCTAGTCGAGAAGTGAGTTTTTTTTGCGAAAAATAGTTATTGTAATCCTAAAAATATGGTTGTTAGTACATTGGATTCGGAATTAAATTCAGAGAAAGAAGTATTTTTAAATTTATCCGCAATTAAAAATAGCAATTGTTATAAACAAAAAACGAAGAGAAAAAAGGGAGTCTCCGTTTTTTAACTATAACTAAAAAAATATTGAAGATAGCTGAAATTTCAAAAAAGATCCTGAAAGAGGAGAAAATTTCAGCAAAATAAGTCAGGAATTGTAGCTCCATTATTTATAATTTTAATTTGACGTTGAAAATATAGCTCCGCGCGGCGGCGGCGGTTTCCGCGTCGTCGCGTCGCCGCCAAGCAAAGTGTGCAACACAAAATAATTTTTTTATAGTATTCAATATTAATTTAAAAATCTAAATAAATTATAGTGTCATCTAGACACTTGAAGGAACACAGCCCAGTTGGAAAATAATTTTTAACTTGACTTATGTTAAAGTTATTCAATTGTTAATGAACTAATTTTTCGTGGTCCTAATCTTTCATAAAACTTGTTGTAAAACTTTAAATAATGTATCTAAAATTTTTTTTCTTTCTGGGAGGTCTTTTTATATACATAATAAACAAGATTCCGTTGTAAAAGTTTATAAAAGTTTTTTCATTTGTTTATAATGATTTTTTAAAATTAACAAAAAATGAAAAATCCGGGAAATGTTATAAATTTTTTTTTTACCAAATGTTTGATTTTAGTTGTTTTTCTATTAATATATTGCGTTTATTAGCTTAGCTAAAAACTTTTTAACGTTATTTGTTTATAAATTTGTTATAAACAAATGGACAAGTTTAATATTTTTGAAACATTTTTTTTGCCATTTTATTGTCTTGGTAATCTGTTTTTTAAAAACAAAAATTTTTCTTAAATAAATTTTTTAATTGTTTATAATCGTAATTTCCCTGGGAACACGATGGTGCAATTATTTTTTTGCTACTTGCCGTAGTTTACGAGATATTTGCGAAAAACCTTATTTTTTACGGGTTTTTTGACCTTTTGACCCCTTGCCTGATCACCTAGGTCAAAAATGTTTGCGGATTCGGATTCCTGAGGGTCGAAAACATATTTGCGCCCAGGTTTGATCGACAGAGGAAAAAATGGAGGTTCAGCCTTCATTTCAATGGACTAAATACATACAGTAATATTATCTATATATTTTATGCCTATACATATTATTCTCCAAACGCAATTAGTAGCAAGATTCTATATATTTTAGTAATTAAGCAGTGTTTTTAAGTTAAAACGACTCGTCAAAGTAAAAAAATATTTCAGGTTAGGTATATATTTTTTTTACTGAAAATAGCAGTTAATTTACATTATCGGATTGTTAATGTGAAAATATAAACATTAGACTGTTGACTATTCCATGTTATACGTGTTTTAACGTCACTTTTGAAGAAGAAACTACATGTAATTTTAAAAACCGTATTTCTGTTTTTATAATGAAGGAATAGTAATTATAAGATTGTTTAAGCTTATTAACTAAAAATTATTGCCTACTCAATAAAAAAATATTATTGTCCTCGATAATCTATTACTGATTAATAAAATATTTACTCTCTTTCCTTATAAGATTGTATGCACACAAATTGGAGCCGTTCCTGAAAAATCGGGCGAATGTGGCTGCAGTTTAAATTATTAGACTTGAAGCGTTGGCCGCTAGAACAGCACCTGCCGGGTCCCGTTTCGTGACTCACGCTGGGCGATATTTTTTGTACAAAATCCCGTCCTTAAATATTTTATTATGTCGCTCTGTATCTCGAAAACAAAAGGAGATAGACATATAATTCATAAGACAAAAAATTCTTATTTTTTGACGTACTACCCCCTGTATTTACGGGAGGTCTTTCTGAAACACCCTGTATATTTGTTCAGGTAAATATATAAATATTTGGGTTAAAATATGGTATTTTTAATAATTCAAGAGGTAACATGCAGGTAATTAACTCCAGTTATGAGTTATTTAACTATTTAACATTGGCAACACTGAAAATAGAAGCACTTCCATTAGAATTAGTGCTGCAGGTAAAGGGGTGAATCTCAAATCATTTCAAGCGAAAGCTTTTCAAAAGTTTACTAATAACACAGGGCAACATTTGATCTAGGGACAATCGTCAGAAGTGACTATGGTATTTAGGAGTTTTTTGCGTCGCTGATCACGAATCCGAGGTCGGTTAAGCTCCATCACATCAGGTTCAAGGTGATTTGAAGGACAATGGATTCGCGTTTAGTGACCTCAAAAACATTCAGACGAATTTTTTCGGATTTTTCAGACTGATTTTAACTTTTCTATCCAAAATACTTCATCAATGACCTTAAATGACCTTGAATGACCTCTAGGGTGTATCCTGGGGGTAAACAAACCTCAGATTTAGGTTCAATGACCTCTAAAACATAAGCATGAATTTTTTCAGATTTTTTGGAGGTCATTTCTTGATTTGACCTTCAAATCACCTTGAACCTGATGTGATGAAGCTTAACCGACCTAGGATTCGTGATCAGCGACCCAAAAAACCCCTAAATACCATAGTCACTTCTGACGATTGTCCCTAGATCAAATGTTGACCTGTGTAATTGATATAATCTTAGATTTCAAATAAAAATAGCACTACTTGTTTTCACAAGAGGAAATGGAGTGAAAATTCTCAATTAATCTCAAAATCAAATTCCTCAAAAGAATATCGAGCAACTGACAATGAGATTTACTAAAATCAACTGAGAAATCAACTCAGGTAAACAAAAACACTACTACTGTCTTCAATTTGTTGTGAACTTATTAAAGCTAAGAAATTCCTAACAATGTTTGTATTAAGTGTGAGTAATAAATAATAACCTATAAAGCATATAAGGTCATTCACATATGGTGACCAAAAATGAAACCTCATATTATCTGGTGAATTTTAAGGGGAGTCTTTCCTATAAAGATTTTATCTAGGACACTTTGTTAAAAACTTTAAAAAATATTTTTAATTTTTTGAAATAAATTAAAAATTAATAAGTGAAATAATTTGAAATTGGGCACATGTATTTATGTAAATATTGTCCAAAATACATACTCCAGTGGTGGAGATACAGGATATCGGTGGCATATTTTTCTAAATAAAATAGTACGCCACTGCTTTACGGTAACAACCATGATATTTTCGGATTCGTCTTTCAATTTTCTACAAATTACTACTCTTTTATGGTTTTTTTGAAAAAAGCCTGATTTTCGAGTAAAACTTAAAAAACGAACTGAGAACACACTTCGATATTTGAATATAGGTAATGCTTTTTAAAATTACATAGTGGGCTGCGATAGCTACTTTGACATTCTGAGTAGTTAGAAGAAAGAATAAATAATGCTTTTCATCAGATTCAAGCAACAATAAATTTCCAAAAAATTACATTTTCATTACTAAAAATATGTCGGGCCTGTATTCGTTGAAATGGAGGTATTTTTGAGCATTTACTCAAATAAAATCATTAAAATAATGACTAATGTTATTAATTTCCTTATTCGAATAAATAACCGAATGATTAGTGCTTGTCATGTCATTTAAGTAAAAGTGTTTTGTCGTATTCCACCCTTCGAGCGAGCTTCAGAATTTCAGAACACTCAGTATATTCCTGGACGCCGTCTTGTACCTACGGATATGCCTAAAACCGTTGAATTGGGAAGGAGGCGAAAAAATCAAATTCGCCTACCTTTCCAATTCAACCCTCCACGGTTGCATAACTAATCTAATCGCCGTCGGCCGGGCAAATCAAAAAAGCCTCCACGGTATCATTTCAGACATCGAACTCGATACCGTCTGAGAGCAATTTCCGCGACTCTGCATCTCAGTGCGGACGTCGCCCCATAACATGACATCGATCCTCCCGGCGATAGCGCTTCCAAAGCCTAAAGACCAATTTCAATGTTTCCAATGTCACCCGCATCGCGACCGATCTCGCCTGGGTCTGCCTTCCCTGCGCTCAGTATCCACTGCAGCGACCACCGCAACCTGCAGACGAACCCCGGGACGCTTCAAGGCGATATTTGGAAACTACCATCTAAAATTTTACTAACCTTTCGAATTGGTCAAGGACGCTATCGTCAATAACTCGAAAAATTATTGAGGGATCGGTGCCAAAATTTAATGCAGCACTCCTCAAGTCGCTGGCATTATCTCTCTAAATTTTCGTCCGAATCGGATGAGTCAAAACGCCGTTATACGGGGAAACGCGGATTTCCGCTCATTCAATTTTGGCCGAACCTCAAAACCACACTAGAGCATCCCTAGGCGGTTAACATATCCAAATTCGAGCCGAATCGTGCGACTACTAACGACCAGCTAAGCCATAATAGGTTTTCACGTCCTCCTAGCTGACGGGGAAAATTTCACCGATGTTTCCAATTTCCCCGTCTTTGGGCCGAAATGACCGTCTTTCGAGGGTCCCACCGCTCTGGCGGTCGGATGCGATGATCGATAGCCTAAGCCGAGACCGCGGGTAGAGTTTTTCAAAATGGGAAAAAACTCCAAAATCCCCGATGCCGACATCAACTATCCGGAGAGGCCAGAGGGGAATGAGATCCGACGTCAACAGCGACGACGGGCGCTTTTTACTGGAAAATTTGGCGGACGATTCACGAGCGGTCCGCCAAAATCATGGAGATCGGAGGAAAGCGATCGAACGTCTACTTCCGACGTTTGCAGTACTTCAGTGGGAGTACATGGTGCGAAGAACGACACAGAGCAAATATGCAATGAATCTTATTCTATGGTAAATAACTTGTATATGTTAATTGTGAACCTTTATTGTCTGTTAATTCTGTTCAATAAATACTTTTAACATATCTTCCACGGTTTGATTGAAAAAACCCTGTCATCAAACTCAAGACCTTTTGGAGCTCAAGCTCACAGGCTCGCTTCACGAGGCTTTCGTCAAGGCTGCCATATCTTGACGGGGACATTTATAGTGCCTAGCAACCACTACTCGCTTCACGAGACATACCATACCACCCGAGGTAGCCTAGCCTGAGGTGAAGACCCTGTTCCCTGCATCAAAACAGCGGTAAATTCCAGGATCCTTTTTGAGACCTGCGATACCGTCCGAGACTGACCACCTCCGACGAAGATCCTGTGCGATAGCCTCCTGCATCGACACCCCAGGCTCCTCCAGAGACCGGCGTACCGCCCGAGGTAGCCCAACCTGAGGCGAAGATCCTGTTCGATAGTCCCCTGCATCAAAACAGCGATACATTTCAGGCTCCTTCAGAGACCTGCATACCGTCCGAGGCTGAGAACCTCCGTCTAAGACCTTGACTCCGGTTGTGCCGGCTCCATCGAGAGACCCGCACCTCGGTACAGGGTACGCATATAGGCTCCTACGAGTCCTATCAATCAGACTCTATCGAGATCTGCAAATCCGAGGCAATTTTCCTCGTCAAACCTCTAGGCGGTCACTCGTCGAGGCAACATTCCTCGTCAAACCCCTACGAGATATTTTCTTTGCAATCTATGGATTCAAAGCAATAGTAAGCACGTCATTGCGGCGGCGTACTCCAAAATTTAAAGGGCTCCCTCGAGAGACCCACATTTAAAGGAAAGTTAGTGTTTCTACAAGACTTTCGGAGCAAAAGAGCTTGCTCCGACATTGTCGTACGGGGTAAGATGTATCCCGCGACATCGATATCCAGTGCTACGAGGATTGGTGCCCTCGAAGGTACAACAAATAAATCAGATCGTGATTCTTTGATCAACACTGAGCTGGACGAGACTTCGTTCCCCCAAACGCTATCTCGGTGCTCCGTAGAGTCTGAGGAGCCGAAGGTGGTAGCTCGTAGTAGTATGCGGCGCGGCGATGCCACAGTGCCGGTGTACAGGCTGAGGTCCGCGACTACACGAGTTACCGATACCACCTCGAGTATCCCTCAAGACGTGCCCATGGAGACGAGTAGTCGTTCTCAAGAGTTACCACGGAGTGGGTCACCCACGAATACTCGGGACAAGGTTATAACTACGTACCAACTGGTAGGGTCCGGGGAATCCCATGAGCCTAACCACGGTTCGCGGTCCGGCCCCGATAGCGGCCTACCTCCGATATCGGGTGTCCCGGAACGTGGAGCCGTTGGAGACAGCAATACAGTACACACAGC
Source organism: Anoplophora glabripennis (assembly GCF_000390285.2). Lineage (NCBI taxonomy): Eukaryota > Metazoa > Arthropoda > Insecta > Coleoptera > Cerambycidae > Anoplophora > Anoplophora glabripennis. The sequence goes on along the minus strand of NW_019416378.1, from coordinate 665,829 downwards.
ATTTCCACGTAATGGTACCCAGCGGGAGCAATGCGCATCTCGTTCGGATGCCATGGCATGCGAAAACTCCTTAGTCGACTATGTCGTAGGCGACGTAGCCGGCTCTTTCCATATCAGCAATTCTGGTACCTATTCTGTCAACTCTCATGATTTCCCCCGAACATTCGATCACCGCCTAAGTGGTCCCTATTTAGAAAGTCTAACCCGGCATGGCGCTCGACGTGGGGCTTGACCATCGTCGTCGAGATCTCCCCCCACGAGCTCATGTCCTAAACACCACGTCTGTAAGCCATATCCACCACAGACCACAGTCACTTGAAAATCTGATGCGACCTGGCGTCCCAAGTGACGATCCATTAAAACTCCGTGCGTCTCTATTGCGGACCCAGGTCAGGGAAACCAATAATTTAGATCACAATTCACGACATGGCGCTCGACGTGGGGCTCGAAGCTCTGCTTCGTCGTCTTCGCGGCGAGCTCACGTTGCTGAATCACTTCAAAATTCGCAAATATGACTCGACATGGTGCCCAACGTGGGGCTCGATTCGAACTTCCAATGTCTCCACCACGGACCATGTCGATCAAACACTACGTAAAGATCAAAGAATTCGACAGTTTTCAGTTAATTTTTTAGGTTTTACTCGAAAATCAGGCTTTTTCGAAAAACATAAGAGTAGTAATTTGTAGAAAATTGAAAGACAAATCCGAAAATATCATGGTTGTCACCGTAAAGCAGTGGCATACTATTTTATTTAGAAAAATATGCAACCAATACCCTGCATCTGCGCCACTGGAGTATGTAAATTTTAAGAAAAGCCTTCAGATTTTGGACAATGTTTACATAAATACATGTGCCCAATTTCAAATTATTTCACTTACTAGTTTTTAAATTATTTAAAAAAATTAAAAATATTTTTTGAAGTTTAACGCCCTGTCTCTTTTTAACGAAGCATCCTAGATAAAAACTTTATAGGAAAGACCCCTTAAAATTCACCAAAGAATACGAGATTTCATTTTTGGTCATCATTTGTGGATCACCCTGTATACCAGATCTTAAATGTCAATACTATCAATACCTACTGATCTGGTGTACTTTGTAGCTACGGGCACAGAGTGACCCACTAACTTGTAGGTGTTATAAAAGCATGACTAGTACCTCATTAGGTAGAATAAACTTTTTTAACTAATGATATGTCGAAATCAACTACTACAGACCATATGAATATATTGGAATATAATTGAATTACACCTGACAATATATAGTAAATAGTTAAGGAGCCACCAGTTTCAAACTTTTTAGTTCTCATTAGTATGCCATAGCACCTACACTCTGTACCAGTAGGTACAAAGCATTGCTTTGTGACAGTAGGTATTGAAGAGCAATGATATTTATGACATATCATGTATACTTTATCCCATTCAAAATATGGCTGTAGATAAAAATCCAAATAGCTAAATTGTTCATCGGTAATCTCACCTCTAGCATACTGATGAAAACTAATACTGTTTTTATTGGGAGAAAAAAATGATAATTATAAAACAGTTTAATTACATATTTATAAACTTTAGTAATTAGGATAAATCAAAGCAAGGAGAAAGTGAAGTATGGAAATCTTAGCATGTCTTGTGTAAGAGTAGTAACATAAACATTTATCTGTGGTAGCAGTCAACTTAAAGTTCGTCCTTTGATTAAATAATATAACAATTTTGAAGACTTACACATCATATAGTTTCATGTGACCATCATCTGAGGCTGTTAATAATAGCTGAGAATCAGGTGAAAAGCATAAAGAACGAATTGGCATGGCATGTCCTTCTAGTGTGTGCCATAATTTGTTTGAAGTTACGTCAAATATGTTAATGATTCCGTCAATAGCTCCACTAGCAATATATTTTCCATCTGGACTCTGAAAACGAATAAATATAAAATAAAATATAAAATTATAACTGGAATAAAAAAAAATCTATAATTTTACAGTAATAAATATTATTTTAATTAATAATAATAATTTAAAAAAAGTAATAACTCCATAATGACTCGTTTTTCAAATGAAAGTGAAAAATACCTTTTTTCTTAGAAAGCATATCAGGAACTAAATGTATTAATTTAATTTACAGGGCAGTCGATAACACCAAAAGTGTGTAGCTCTTAATGACAGTACCTCTTAGTCACTAGTTGACAGATTTGTATATTGTTGAATTTATGATTCCCAAAGTGGTCTATATCGACCCCTAGGGATGGGGGTCCATGAGAATGGATCCCATTTAAGCAGGCCATGGCCGAAATTTTGGCTTTGAATGGAATAATTGACATAACACAAACAGTAGCTATGTACTTACATAATACTTCTCTTATAATAGACATATAAATTACATATGAAGTAAACATCTTTAAAACATAAATGTTTATGAAACATGATGAAGATTTGGAACTAACTAGATTTGGGGAACTTTACGACTACATGCTTTAATCATGGGAAAATTTGAGATCGATGATCAGATGATTCTCCATTGACGGATTAAACCAATAACTCAATTGCTTTGAATTTTAATTAATGCTAATTGTTAGAATATTATCTTGAGTCCAATCAACATAATTTCGTTTTACTTATAAAATTATTGTTATACTTCTGTTACTGAAATTTAAGTTAATGTTGTAAAGGGTTTTTTCAATAAGAATGATACGATTTTGAAACGATATGGTAACCGTGGTAATAAAGTTATACCTGTCACCAGTTGGCATTTATATTCAGTACATTCTAACAAATTATTATGGCTAAATACACGCTTCAAGACGTTCTTCTGTGAACACTTATCGCGAACTTCTCGAAAACTTTGGTCCAAATAATTGCCCTTCTTTGCTGCCAATCGTCGCATCGTTGAGATATTTGAAAATAATTTTACTCTTCACGATGTAAAAACACCAGTAAATTTAACAATTCATCGTCGTGCTCAACAGTTAAGGCTTAAAAATATGACAACTTGGTGGATTTTGTAAAATTTTAGAACAACTTGAGAGGGATCCTAATTTTGCGAAAAAATTTATCTTTTCAGATGAAGCTAATTTTTGATTAAGTGGATACGTTAACAAGCAAAATTGCCATTTTTGGTATGAAGTAAATCCACAACAAATGCACGAGAAACCTTTGTATCCGCCAAAGGTAACTGTATGGTATGGTTTACGGCATCATCGGACCATTTTTTCAAAAATTAGGTATGAGATGCAGTTACAGTGAATGGTCAACGATGTCGACAGTGTTAAGAGATTTTTGTGGCCAAATTTAGATGCACTTGATTTGGAGGATATGTGGTTCCAGCAAGACGGTACCACATGTCACACTGCTAATGAAACTATCGATGTATTACAAGAAAAGTTTGACATAAGGATAATTTCAAGGAATGCAACTGTTCACTTAAACAATATGTTATACAAAACATAAATTTTATTGACTGTACTTTAAGATAGTAGAAAAAGTTTGATTGTATCTGACATAATTTTAATTTTATTTTATTTTAAAATCATATCGTTCTCATTGAAAAACCCTTTATATCAAACCGTTTAAGAGTTACTATAAATTTCATAGTAAACATTAGCCGCCACAAGTATAAGTATATTTTGACATAAACTATTACTTTGTGCTCTGTGACACATTATGAAACATCAGTATTTTGTTTATTGTATATTTGTTTATAATATAAAATCACTAAAGGTATGCCATCAAATATTATTTTGTACACTGACCTTCTTTAAGGTTTACAAGTGGTATCAAATTCTATATCTTTAAAATCTGCAATCTCCTCTCGCTCCCACACTGGGCCGCGAAAAGAGCCCATTTATCGGACCTAAGGCTCTTCCCGCGTTGCAACGTCATACCTAGAACGCGATTCCTGGACGCCTTCACCGCGAATTATCCGTTCTCCTGGAGGTCCTCGAGGGGAGCGGCCTATTTTTCGTGTGCAACGCACGTAGAATGAGATAGATCGCCTCTCCGATTTCCCGTAATTATTTTTTATTTTACCCGTTTTCCGCGTTATTCATTTAAAGCCGTGCGGAAAATACTCGTATTTATGGACCGGATGCCTTATTCCAACTTTTTATGTAGAACTCTCCGCGAAATCACACGCGGGATTCGAAATGCGGCCGTAAATACGTTCAAATGCGCCCTTTCGCGAGGTTCGAATACCTGCATTTTGCCCCGCAGAATTCCTATCGCCGAAGCTGCGATGCTGCGCGCGACTGGGCACCGAGTGTCCGGTCGTTCGACCTTGGTCGTTCTGGAGCATTTTTGTAACGTTATCTTCGCGTTTTCGTACTTAATTTTTGCCTTTTTCTGGGGTCTCCTCGATGACAGACGGCCGTCTCATAAACCGGAAAGATTTGTGCATTGGGACACGCCCACCCGGAGAAAATTCGAACGTCGTTAGAAACGTCACATTAATTATGTCAAAATAATTTCACGCCAAACGTCAAACATGTCTGTAGGATAGCGGCGAACCGTTATTTTACCTTACTAGGCCTTTTTTAAACGTTAATGTGTAGCTACGCCCCGATATGAACAGGTATTCTATTATTGTCAAGATATTATTTACATTTCTTCGTAACTACCGCTCTACATAAGCTTAACGTGCTAGCTGTCTCCGCATTGATGTAAGTACCCCTAAAATTACCCGTTTCAATTTCAAGACAAACAGTAAACCCTTTAAAAAACCTTGCAAGTTTAATATTACATTACATTATGCATTTATATTACTCTACTATTGCCATTAGTTGTGATACGTCAAAAAAAAACTGGCACTAAAGACTTCCGTGCCGCGAAATATCTTATTTTACTTTTACATTCACGCCATTTCGAGGTACATGCCTTTTAATTACCAGTACAAAGTTGCACCACACATGTACAATAAATTCCCCCGATTTAAAAAAGCAAAGTCTGAAAATTTCATATATTTTTTTTTCAATTTTACAGGTACCTATTCTGGCTTACTTCTTATTAACGAACATTTAATTTATTGCATTCATCTAGTACTATTCGTATACATAAAATTATTCCACTAACGTCAAAATGAAAATAGTTTGCCGTGTGAATTTTTTCCATCGAATCATATTCAATGCATTTTTAACGACTAGAGCAGTAGGTTTGCTTCCCGGTAATCCCGTTCGACTTGGGTCTCACATAGGGTTGCCAGATCTATTTCATGACAGACCCGGAGAAATTGATGTCCAAAAAAAAAAGGTCTTTAGGAAATTTTGAAGTCAAATCGTTTACGAGGAAATCGATCTCTAACAACCCCAAAACGTGAAAATAATAATATCTCCGCTCTCAATAAGTACTTCACTTTTTCTGTAGAATGCTGAAATTTCATGGACCCGCAAGTACCGGAAGGGTTGTTTTAACAACCCCAAAACGTGAAAATAATAATACCTCCGCTCTCATACATAAGTATTTCACTTTTTCTGGAAAATTAGTATTCGTGGTGTATTTTGAAATGCTGAAATTTCATCGACTTGCAAGTACCAGAAGGGTTGTTTTAACAACCTCAGAACGTGAAAATAATATATCCGCTCTCATACATAGTAAGTACTTCACTTTTTCTGTAGAATGCTGAAATTTCATGGACCCGCAAGTACCGGAAGGGTTGGTTTAACAACCCCAAAACGTGAAAATAATAATACCTCCGCTCTCATACATAATAAGTATTTCATTTTTTTCTGGAAAATTAGTATTCGGGGTGTTATTTGAAATGCTGAAATTTCATCGACTCGCAAGTACCGGAAGGGTTGTTTTAACAACCCCAAAACGTGAAAATAATAATATCTCCGCTCTCATACATAATAAGTATTTCATTTTTTCTGGAAAATTAGTGTTCGGGGTGTTATTTGAAGTGTTGAAATTTCATCGACTCGCAAGTACCGGAAGGGTTGTTTTAACAACCCCAAAACGTGAAAATAATAATATCTCCGCTCTCATACATAATAAGTACTAAATTTTTTCTGGAAAACTAGTATTCGGGGTGTTATTAGAAATGCTAAAATTTCATCGACTCGCAAGTACCGGAAGGGTTGTTTTAACGACCCCAAAAATGAAGTACTTAATATGTATGAGAGCGGAGATATTATTTTCACGTTTTGGTACTTTGGTACTTGCGAGTCGATGAAATTTCAGCATTTCAAAATACACCCTGAATACTAATTTTTCCAGAAAAAATGAAGTACTTATTATGTATGAGAGCGGAGATATTGGTTATTATATTCATGTTTTGGGGTTGTTAAAACAACCCTCCCGGTACTTGCGAGTCGATGAAATTTCAGCATTTCAAATTACACCCCGAATACTATTTTTCCAGAAAAAAATAAAGTACTTACTTATTATGTATGACAGCAGAGATATTATTTTCACGATTCGGGGTTGTTAAAACAACCCTTCCGGTACTTGTGAGTCGATGAAATTTCAGCATTTCAAAATACACCCCGAATACGATTTTTCCAGAAAAAATGAATTACTTATTATGTATGAGAGCGGAGATAGTATTATTTTTGTAAAAAGGAACAATTTAAATACCTACTTTGTTTATGTGCTAGCGGTGATGCTAATTATTATTTAAATTAAAGTGGGGAGGTTGAGAGTCGATGAAACCTTTAATAAAAAAAGCAAAAATTGTAAAAAATGTGAACATTCGGTATTGCAATTCTTGAATGTTCGTTTATATTCCGTAATATTAGTCGCCAACTTTAGTGGCCAATTTCACACCGGTAGCAACTTTATGAGCAAGTGGCCCGTTTTTTGCGGCTGTTTCAATTTTCCACTTATTACTATAAATATTATATAAATAAAAAAAATATTTTTCGCTGCATTTACTTTCTTTAAGGTCTTAACTTCATTCTTTAATGGTTTATTAAACAAAACAATTTTTTTTGTACATTATTAAACTTTATTTAACAATAAATTTCATTTTTCATGAAAATTTTCTAATTTTTTATTTTTTTTTTTTTCAACTATTATTTCAATTTTTTAAGAAAAATAAAATGCACCATCTTGGAGATTTTAAGCTTTAAAAAGTTCTCTCATAAAGTTTCAATATCATATTTACAACTATAGTTTTTGATCTATAAAGTATGGCCTAAAAAGTCAAATTTGTGATTTTTTAAAATTATTGAATGTGTTGGGCTCAATATTTTTCAAATTAAATTTTTAAGATTTTTTCCATATCGCTCACTGTTTCAATCGTCATTTGAAGAGTAATCTGTGAAGGTTACAGATATTTATTTTAAAAATTAAAAGAATGACAGCTATTTTATTATTATTGAACAAAATTATAGAATGACGTAAGTTTGTATACGTACTATATACAGGGTGATTCATTAACAATGGGAAAATCGAAAGCTGAAAATACTACACGTGAAATGGTGACCATTGGCGCAAACATGCCTTATCCGAAAGTTGATTGTTTCGGAAATACAGGGTGTTGAAAGTTAAAATTTTAAATCGTTTTTTTGCGATTATTCTGAAAATATGTAGGTTAGGAACTTGAAAATTTGTGAAACTATATTTTTTTAGGCGACGAATAAGATGCGTGTTGTAATTTCAGCATTGCTCATAGAGGGCGCCACTTACGACCAATTTTACCGAAAATTTAGTTAATAACTTTTTACCCTGTATGTCTAACATGAAACTTGATTCAAAACCTGAAAGAGCAATCATTTTTCCATTAATTATGTATTCTTGTTTCATTTCGGTATCTCGATCCGTTTTCGAGAAAAATCGATTTAACGAACACTATGTTTTGATAATACGAGAAATTAAAAGCGAAACAAACCAAGTGTTTCTTCGTGTTATTACAACAATTAACAATAAAACAAATGAAATTCGTAATAATGATTTAAAGTCAGTGTTCGAAGAATCCACCGTTGACATTTACACACTTTACACAACGTTTTCTGAGAGATCTTCGAGTTTGAAACAACATATTGGGATTGCGTTTGACTTCGTTGGCAGCGATTTGTATTCTTTGCCACAACTCTTCACACGAACCAATAGATTCTTCCAAATAGAAAAATGAAGAGGATTGAAGTCCGGACTTCTGGGTGGCCAAGTAAAAATGCTTCCACGGCTTGAAGAAGTTCCACTTTATTTAAGAAGAGACATGTGGTTCATGCACGACGGAGCTCCACCGCATTTTTCTTGGCCAGTGCGTGCATATTTAGATGCAGTTTTTCCAAATCGCTGGATTGGCCATGTAAGCATTTTTGCTTGGCCATCCAGAAGTCCGGACTTCAATCCTCTTGATTTTTCTATTTGGTCTCGAATGAAAGATATAGTTTACAAAGAATCTATTGGCTCGTGTGAAGAGTTGTGGCAAAGAATACAAATCGCTGCCAACGAAGTCAGACGCAATCCCAATATGTTTGTTTCAAACTCGAAGATCTCTGATGAAAACGTGTAAAGTGTATCAGTGTCAAAGGTGGATTCTTCAAACAATTACTTTAAATCATAATTACGTATTTTATTTATTTTATTGTTAATTGTTGTAATAACACCAATAAACACTTGGTTTGTTTTGCTTTTAATTTCTCATATTATCAAAACATAGTGTTCGTTAAATCGATTTTTCTCGAAAACGGATTGAGATACCGAAATGAAACAAGAGTATGTAATTAATGGAAAAATGATAGTTCTTTCAGGTTTTGAGTCAAGTTTCATGTTAAATATACAGCGTAAAAAGTTATTAACTAAATTTTCGTTAAAATTGGTCGTAAGTGGCGCCCTCTATGAGCAATGCTGAAATTACAACACGCATCTTATTCGCCGCCTAAAAAATTATAGTTTCACAAATTTTCAAGTTCCTAACCTACATATTTTCAGAATCGCAAAAAAACGATTTAAAATTTTAACTTTCAACACCCTGTTTTTCCAACACTATTAACTTTCGGATAAGACGCCAATCGTCACCATTTCATGTGTAGTATCTTCAGCTTTCGACTTTCCCATTGTTAATGAATCACCCTGTATATATATTTTTTTCTCAAGTTTAAAGACATAAAATTTTGATAGCCGGATGACTTCTTTCATTTAAAATTTTGTGAGGTCGATTTGATCAATTAGATCAAAAGTTATAACAAATTTAGTGGAGCGCGCTCGGGGCCGCGCGCACTTCGAGAGCTATACTTGGGGTTTCGTACGTTAGAAAAAAAAATCCAAAGCCCTCAATACGCATTTTAGAAAAAAACTTTTAACATTTTTTATGTAAAATTTCTTGTTCTTTCGAATAGCGCAGTTATTTTTTTTTTTTTAATTATATATTTTTTATATATATTTTAAAAACTGTAATTTCGCAACTAATTTGTTAAATAAATAATTTAGCGTACACTCTACAGTTGGTAACTTTTTATATGTTGTTTCTGACAACTTTACAAAGCGAAAAATAAAAAGTTCTCTCATCCCGTAATTTTCGCTAAGTCCAAATCTATCTTGACTACTATAATGCCCTTGTAGATTTATATTCCAAATTTTTGTTTTCACCGCTTTATAAATTTGAACAGCACCATGTTAAAGAGTATCAAAAATTATTTAAAAAAGTATCTCTTGTTGCGATACAATAAAATGAACCGTTTCTGAGAAAAACAACTTCAAACATTTTCATGTGTTAACGCTGTTTTATACTGATATTCACAGTTTCAACTCATCAATACAAAATTTATTCACTAACTACATTATTAAGTAACATTTTTATTTAGTCTATGCCAAGGGTCGGCAACTGGCGGACCGCGGTTCAGGTCCGGACCGCGGAAGGTAAAATACTGGACCGCCAAACATTTTTTGGAAGTATAAATTACTCTAATAAATTATTTAAAAAATGTTTTCTAGTATTTTACAATTGTGTGAGTGTGTGAGTTCTTAATGGTTAGTAAGCGGATTAAATTTGAGTCAAAATTAAAATAAAAAAATAAGAAATATGAATTTTTTTTCTGGACCTCGTTAAAAATTTTCAAAAGTATCCGGACCCCACCTAAAATTACTTGCCGACCCCTGGTCTATGCTCTTATATTAAGTTCTCGAAATGTTGTCCTTCCATTTCGACACACAAATTCATTCTTCTCAGAAACGAAACGAACCCTGAAGAATATGGCCTGTTTTGCTCTTATTACTGCAAAACTGTCAATAATTCGTTGCCTCAGCTCTTCCACGTTATTCACAGGCCTTCTGTATACCAGTAACTTAACATAGCCCCAAAGAAAAAGTCGATTGGGTTCAAGTCGGGCGATCTGGCAGCCCACTCTATGAATCCACCATGCCCTATCACCTCTCAGGGAAAATTTCATCTCTTACCGTTAAACTGTAATAAGGTGGTGCACCGTCATGCAGTAGCCACATTGCACGTCGCACTCCAGTAGGAACGTTTTCCAACAAAACTGGCAGATCATTTTGTAGAAAGTGTAGGTAAACCTCACCACCAAGCCTTTGAGAAAAGAAATGTGGCCCAACTAAATGATCTCCCACGATGCCAGCCCATACATTCATAGAAAATTTAATCTGGAACCCACGTTCCACCACTAAATGGGGATTCTCGTCACACCAATAATGTTTATTATGTAGATTTATAACACCATCATGCCCGAATCCAGCTTCATCCATGAAAGGAATTGAATTGATGAAAATTCTGTTGCCATCATGGAGATTTATAATTATCCTGCAAAAATTCAGTTGTGCAATCGGATCTCTAGGGAGTAGGGCTTGGACCTTTTGATAGTGGAATGGATGCAGGAGTTGTTTCTGCAAAATTTCATGGACAGAACTTTTGGGAATATTTTCATGGGATGCAATTAACCTGACGCTTATATCAGGATTATTATCAACCACATCCAAAACACGAACTTCAGCCCCAGGAGATCGAGTTCATCGTGGGTGACCGACATCAAACCGCTTCGTCTTAAAAGAGCCAAACCCACATAATCTCTGATGGACAGTACTGAACAACTGCGGTCGTGGAATTCTTCTATTTGGAAATGCAACTCGATACAAACGTTTTGCTCTTGATGCATTTCCCGCAGCTAAGCCCATAATAATAATGCATGCAGCTCCTCATTCGAATATTTATTATAATTATTATTGTTATTATTATTATTCATTTTATCAGTTTTAATCACGATACTTATTACACACAAATGATCACAACAGAATAATTCATATAAATATTGTATCGCAACAAGATACTTTTTTAAATAATTTTTGATACTCTAACATGGTGCTGTTCAAATTTATAAAGCGGTTGTTGTGGGCCATGGATCGAAGATTAAAGTCAGGTTAGACCCTTTGGCACTGGAATATTTGCATCATATTTGGAACATAAATCTACAAGGGCACTAGTAATACATAGGAAAGCCTTGCAAAAAATCAAATCACAAATAAAAAAGTTATCTAAGAAAAACTAAAAAAATAAATTTTTTTTGACACCCTGTATCTCCGTTAATATTGAGTTTTCGAAATATTGTTATAGGACTTTGTGACCCTAATTTTTTGTGAGGAATCACCTCCTGAATTCTTGACGCATAATTTCCGGACACCCTATATATTAATGCACATGGTTCTGTAGAAAATTTGAAAAGAGATTTACAAAAAGGACCAGACCATGTCTTTGGTAATCACTCAAATTGTCACCTCAATTATTGTTGTAATACACCAGGAGAAACTTCTTCTAACAGAATAACCAAGATAGAGGCAACAGGTATTCATTACCATATTAAAGATACCCTGTTTGATGTGTTTTTTACACTATTCTAAGAATTCTTTTTGTAGCTGCATTAGAAATACTAATTGCAAAGAGAAACCGTCTAATTGACAATGCAACAAACAATCGTGCTGAGCTGTTCATGTTGATTCTATGCAAGCACAATGCAGGGAAACGATTAAATCTCACTCAAAGAGAGGGATTTGAAGACAGGTCATATTTAACAGGTCTTCGTTACAATCAGGGACCAGCATGGGAAGGAGGTGCCTATGAATCATACATGGGATTAAGCCCAGGAGACCATTTTAAAAGGTTCTTAAATGATAAGGAAGCTTCATATGCAATACAAACAGCTGCTAAGGCTAAATACAGGGTACGACATGAGAGTACGACTACAGAAACTGTGAAACGAAAGAGAAAACACAGTTTTTCGACAAAAGACAAAAATATGGACAAAAAGCTGTAAAAGCTGCACCTACATTAATCGAATTTCAATCTGAAAAAGAAAGGATATTAAAAAACTTTCAGGTAATTATTTTGTAATAATGATTATGGAGTAATACAAACTGGTAATGTTTCTTTAAAATTTTGTTGTAACATAAAAAGTAATTTGTATATGTGTTGTAGGTAGCCCATCGAAAAAATAGATTAACTGCATCTTTATTTGGGGCCGTCATAAAAAAACGACACACTACCAGTTCTCAGAATTTAGTAAAACAAGTACTATATCCTAAAGGAATTATTTATAGTGACACCATTGAATATGGAAAAACTAAAGAAAGTGTAGCCAGGCAAAAATTTTCAGAATCTCGGAATGTGGCAGTAAGAGAAAGTGGACTCTATATTGACAAAAATTATGCATACCTGGCAGCTTCACCTGATGGTAAACGTTTGAGAAATGTTTTATAAATATAATGAAATTAATTATTATAGGTTTTGTTGGAGAAAATGGATTATTTGAAATCAAATGTCTTTTTAAAGTTCACAAGTCTGGCAAATCTTTAGAAGAAATGTTAGAACAGGATAAGTCTCTTCGTGTGGAAATGGTAAATGGTCGTATAAAACTTTAGGTACCAGGGCAGCTAAATATAACTGGCAAAGATGTATGTTTCTTTGTTATATACATTAATGACCAGAATCCAATATACGTAGATGCTATTCTTCGTAATAAAATAATGTGGGAAGAAAAAATGTTGCCAAAACTTACAGCTTTTTTCATAGAATCTGTTGTGCCAGCTTTAGTAAAGCAAAATCTTTAGTTTTTGGCTGACCATTTAACATGTAACACATCACATTATAACTTGTTTATAATGCATGAGCGAAGTTAGGGAAAAATATTCAATAGCTATCACACACACGTTTCATAACAAAAAAATAAAAGACCATATTTTTTCAACAAAAAAAAATTGTATAATTTCATGACTCGCAGTTCAAACTTGATTTCAACAATGAGAATAAAAAATTGGCTAAGGTTGACCGTGGGCCCATTCAATTCTTTAGCTCTTGCAAATATTGAAAATGGTATTAGAAAATCCTTGATTCTAGATAATGTTTTGGAAGAATTTAAAAACGGGAAATCGAAATCTGTTGCTTGAATAAACCCGTACTAGTGGATGCGCGAAATAATGACAAACAACTAGTTCATAATCAAGGATCTTTGTATCAGAAACTTTTCAATTTATAGTTATTTAATTCTGAATAAAATCATATTTTTTTAATTTTCTTTTTTCTCTTAGTTTTCATATTTGTAGATTAATTGTACGGTAAAAAATATACCTACTTTACCTTAACACATACATTAAAAAATGAACAGAATGTACATACGTCTTCCCCCCCCCAGTTCTGATGACTTAACTTCGCTCATGTTATAGTGATACATAAAGGATGAACCTAAAGTAAAAAGTTGTATAAAGTCAATAATCGATATAAAGCAAATTTTTAGTTTTATTGGAAACAAGGTTCATTTCACCAGAAAAATTTAAAAATCATTTGACGTTTCATTCCTGATCAGGAACTTTTTCAATGGCACTTCTCTCTTAGGACATTTCCACATTTTCTTAATTTATTAATACCCTGTACATCTGATTTCAGATTTCAATATGCCAAACTTATTTTCTCGACAAGCAGGCATTTTTTTATTATAAAATCGATAATAAAGATTGTTTTCTTCTTATCAAGTCCACCCGGGAACACACTGTATGTAGATTCATATAAAATGTAATATACTTAATTGAAATAAAATTATTGTTCATGATTGTTTTTTTATCGTTTTTCCAAACATTCCTGTTTCACACAGTTTGCAATGTGTACATTCTGTATCATAAATAAATATGGTAGACAATGTATTATCAATATCATTTTTAATATAAAATACAAAATTTAATATAGAATTTGAAAATTAAATTATGAAAAATCAAAATTTTTGTCACCCCGCAATCATCAAATCATTTTTGATAATTGTTTAGAATTAGAAGAAGAGGTTATCATGCGGCGCTATCTATCGGACAGACGCCTAAGTTCGTTTTAGCGTATCTACCCGCCAGGGGGGGTTCATTTACTGAGAAAATCTATGTAATCAGACAATATTTCTAAACAAAGCGTATTTCAAACTTTTCTAAAAAAAATTAAGTAATTTTAGGCATGTTTATTTATATTATAAAAAGTCATAGTACTTAATAGCTACAACTTATTTCTATTTTTTAGTTGATAAAATTAGTTTTAAATTTAGAAATATAAAATTTAGTCATACAGATATACGTCCTATTTCATCAATTTTTTTTTCTATGAAATTATGGCTTTTGTGGATTTACAACGGAAATAACCTGTAGCTGCAACAATTTGTTACTCATATTTGCCTTGGAAATTTTATCTGATTTAATTATTCGCAAAAGTTAAAAACCGTATACATATTATTTAGGCTCTAAATTCAATATGGCGAATAAAAAAAATAATGCCCCCTTAACGAGTCACTTTCCTTAAATGTGTTTAAGAAATATCTTTGTAGTTATGCTATTAACTTTTAATTAATTGTTCTATGCTTATTTTAGACTAAATTCACTTATATTTGTAATATTAGGATGTTCCTATTTCTGAATAAAGTTATTATTATTATTAATAATCAAATATGCTTAAATTTATCTATGCAACTAAAAAGTGTAATGATAAAGTTTTTCATTAAAAGTCATTATTGATAATGCAATGTTAACAATTAGATGAACCCTCTCTTCCTGTAAATACATAATGCTTACACTAAAGGCAATGATTAACACAAAATTCCCTAAAGACAGAATGATCCAGTCGAGTACATATTACTTGAACTTTAATCTATAATAAAATATATTTTTTTGAAGTATCGAAAAAAATTATTTTTTAACAATTTTACTTACAAAACAATCATATTCCTATAATATATTTTGAATTGTCTAAATTAAAAAAATATTTTTCATTTGAAAAAGGTTAGCTTTTTATAAGCCAATGAAAATAATGTTAACACGAAACTATTACAAGTGGTTTTTTTCAGCACCTTGCCTGATAGGTCTTTGTAATTATTGTTCTTGCCAGCGTTGTTTAATATAAAATATACAACTGTTACTGACATTTAAATCAACAGCCACTTCACTCAAAGACCAATTATCTTCTAATTTAGCTAAAGCCCTTGCTCTATGCGCTTCAGTTAAATGCTCCGGCATATTTCATATTACTTGTTTACATTTAATTACGTTTGCTCTAAGTGACATATATATTTGACAACTACTGAATTTTATGACTATGATTTGAAGTTTAAATTACACGGTACAATATTGCCGTTCACATTTGGGTGGCGCCGACTGTACATACTAGAGTTGTGTGTTACAACTTCTTAGTAGATATGTTACCGCAACGTCTGGAAGATGTACCATTAGAGACACAAGCTAATTTATGGTACATGCACGATGGTACGCCCTCTCATTTCCATCGAACTGTACGTGATCTTCTTAATGAGTAATATCTCAACAGGTGGATAGGCAGGGCAGGACTAATTGTTTGGCCTCCACGGTCTCCTGACCTTAATGGATTTATATCTGTGAGGCAATCTGAAATCATTAGTATATGAATTGCCAATAGCTGATGAAGATATTATGCTTCGACAACGTTTAATGGAATCCTGTGACAGAATCTGTAATTATCCTGGAATATTTCAACAGATAGGCTTATGATTCGACATACACTAGTGTGTAGTGAATCTAAGGGAGTACATTTTCAAGATATGTTTTATAAGACAAAACAGTATGTTTGTTAGCATTGTCTGTTTCATTTTATGATATAATATATCATAGCATAAATGTTATAATCTACAAATAAAATATAATCTTTTTCATAGAAAGGTTGTGAAGCAAAACTGGTCGTTATTTGATGTACGATGAAATAACTGGAGAATGAAGGCTCATCCGAAAAAAAGTAAAGTTTCACTTTTTGCTCTAAAGGGAACAGGCAATTTAAAAATTCACCTATTTTTTTTTTTAGAGTCACTGACGTAGAAATATTTAAGAAATAAGGGGTCCGGCTTCCCTATATCTCCTCACTTGGATTACACTCTTAATCATTGAAGGCTTCAGGGTATGAGGGGTATGTAGTGTAGTATTCGTACCAAATATCGGATTATTCCCTCCTACCGTTTTCAAAATATTTGGAAAAAATTTTTTTTTTCGACTTTTCAACACCCCGTATCTCACACCAAGGAAACACCTTACGCAAAAATTTTATATGAAGTTTGTATATGTTAACTATTTAAAATTGACTTCCCTATTTCTAGACCTATGAGCCGCTACCAGTCAAAATACATTTTTATTTTAAATTATTCTTTTCAAAACACTTTCATTTCAACATTTTTTATTCAAAATATTGGTTAATCATATTATACCAACTTAACCCTTTCGCTGCGCAATACATTCGCGAGTTTATCGCGTGCGAATATATAGGTACGTCTGAAGTAGCTACACCACTTATAGTTTTACATTATGTCGTGTTAAATTACGATTTATGATAAATTTTACGATTTTACTTTAAATAAAATACAGTATATCGACAGCTGTACTAAATAGAAACTGAAAGAGAGATGAACAATCTTGGCATTATTACCAGTACCTCCTTCCATAAAAATATTTGTCACAATCGCTATTAACTCTGCCCACAAAAATTCCCTATACTAATTGCACTAATGCGCATGGTTGCGAATATATACGGTTTGAGCAGCCTGATCCAATTTAACTATTCTAGCAAATTAATCCGTCTGGAGCAGTTAGAGCCCTATAAATTTTTAGCAAATAAATACGTCTGGAGCAGTGAAAGGGTTAATAAAATGTATTCACTTCATTCATTGCAAAAAATATTGAAAACAATACTTACATAAGCTATGCTGAGTGTAAATTTTCCTCGAGTTTCAAATGTTTGCTCTGGTTTAGCCGTTTCCACACCGTAAGAAGTAATTTTCCCTGCATGGGATCCAGAAATTATATATTTATCATCTGGACTAAAAGCTACTGTCCAGAGATCAACAGGACCAACATCTACATTTGCTACTTTTTCTCCCTTTTCTAAATCCCAAATTCTCATGCTTGAATCTAATGAACTTGATGCACATACTTAAAAGATATCAAATAGCTTGAATTAAGATTAATAACTTATATTACAATAATATTACAGTATTAAAATAGATTTTTTGAAAAACTGTCGTTGAAAGTTAATTTTTACATATTTATTAGGTGTCAAACCAAGTTTTTTGTCTATAGAACGAAAGATTCACATACAGCCAGGATGTAAAAGACTTTTACATAGGTGATTGAATCAGTTCACCAATTTATTTTTTATCGTCAACAAAATCATAAATTATAACAATAATTAATAACCAGTTTAATTACACAGGCAGACAAAAAAAAAATCGTATCTTTTTGAGATCTGACCCCAAACATCCTGAATAATTCCCCTCAAAATTAAAATTTTTAAAAATTCAAACTAGCGATCCAACCCACCTATCTTTGGTAAAATTTTCCGCTGAATCTGAGAATGATAAAAAGAAAATTTTCTGAGGTATAGATTTTCCCTTACACACCCTCAATTCTCCCCAAAACTTAAAAAGATCCAAACTGACCATCCAACCTACCTATCTTTAGTAAAATTTTCCGCTGAATCCGAAAATGATAAAAAAAATATGACGTATGGATTCCCCTCCACACACAATCAATTCCCCCCGAAAATTAAAAAAATCCAAACTGGCCTTCCTACTTACCTGTTTAGTAAAATTCAGTGAATCCGAAAATGATAAAAAAATAGTTTGAAATGTGAGGTATTTTTTAAATCCAGGTTATAACTTACCCTGGATTGGTAGATGCCTTGATAGGGCCCCAGGGCTTGAACTCGCATTTTGATTGATTGCGGAATTAAAATGCTAAAATATTTTAGACAATAACTTGCATTTTAGTTCAAAAATTTTTTAATTTTGGTTTTACCAATAGATTTTATAAAAGTTATAACGGTTACTACATCTGATCTGTATTTATTTTTATTTTTGAAAAAAGCAAGTGGAGATACGGATGAGTAAGGGGAATCCCCCACATCCAAACAAATGTTTCGCCATTTTCGGATTCGGCGAATTTTACTAGGTTGGATGGCCAGTTCGGATTTTTTGAATTTTTGGGGAGAATTGAGGATGTGTGGGGGGCAGGGGAGAATCAATAAGTCAAAAATTTTTTTTTATCATTTTCGGATTCAGCGGAAAATTTTACTAAAGATAGGTGGGTTGGAGGGCTAGTTTGGATATTTGAAAGCAAGGATTTTCTCACAGCTTAGTTAATATGAGTGCCAGATTTTCCCGCCAAAAATACCATTTTTGCCTTATGCGACGAAAATAAAAAATGTCAATTTATCAGCACCTTAATGAAAACACTAAATTAACTAAATTTGCGTGAACTTTTGTATCAATTAACTTTAATTCATCGATAATTCTGCTGATGAATTAGCCGAATGAAGGTATTTACTACATTTGTGAATGTAATTTCAATTCCAAACAAGGCTCTAATCTGCGGATTAGTTGTTTCCTAGAATATCATTAGTTAATATATAATGCTTTTTTCACGAGTGAAGTCGTATGTTGCAGTACGTGTAGTATGAGAGCCTATTAAATTTTTCCCGAGTACTGCCATCAAGAAGAAGCAGACCGTGTGGAATATATGCATTCCTTCATACAGCAGTTCACGAAACAATTGAATGGCCAGTGTGATTTTTGTCACAAATTTAAATCTGCCAAAAGATCGTATTGTGAAGTGAAGTGAATCGTCATAAAAGTGTAGATAATACTTATCTCATAATTTGTAGAATATACCTATAATATTCAGGGTGAATCTTAAATGTGTACACATATTTTAAACAGCGGTGCTGTTTGCTGTGTAGAAAAATTAGAAAAAAGTAAAATTTAGAATATACGTTTTTAATAGAAAACTTGACTATAGCATTTATACATAATATTAATCAGCTATGCTGTGCTACCAGGTTACATAGAACTCTCAAATTCTAACTTTTTATATGAAATAAGAAGAAACTTTAAATTATCTTTATAGAAATGTTTATGGCTTACTTACTCCTACTCTTGCCACTCCTACCAGGAGCAATAACCAATTTATATGTACACAAATATTGAGCTTTTGAGGGATGGATATCTTACAAAATGTGTACACCGAAACCTAATTTTAATAACTTTTTCCATATTTCTTTAAAATTTCATACATTTACATATTCTATTTGCTACATTTCTGATGTATCTAACGTACGAGTATATAGATCAAATATGTCTCCTCCTTGTGCCAGGAAAATAACTTCCTCCAAATTACAAATCGTTTACCTGCTACTGCTAATTTTCTTAAAGGACAATTCTTGGAAAAAGTGTTGACAATTCTTTTTTTAACTGATCGGAAAGCTCTAGCAATTTTAATACTGCCTGCAAAAAAAGTTTATGGTGTACAAGAGCTAAAAAACAATTATTAGTTTGGCACCCAGCTACAGAGAGGGTTTAATGATATTACAATTTAAGCAGTAGATAATTCAAATGCCACTGTTTTGTGTGTTGCAAAAAGTTTGTTATTTTTCATACAACTAAAAACGGATTTTAATTTAAAAAATATGGTATTCAATTGATTTCAACTTTAAAATGTCATAATATTTCTTGTTATGTTGTATAGTGTTTTGAAATATCTCAAAAATATTAGGTATTTATTGTTACAGATTTAGCAATCAATAGAAAATGATAAATAGCAACGTAGGTACTTAAGTATCTTATTTGATTTCCCAATTATCTAAAGACCAGTAAATTTTATGAATACTTTACAAGAATACTTTATTGCCACAAATTGATTGTACATTTTAAAAACATTTAAAATTATTTAAAAAAATAGTGGCATACGATTTTTTTTTTTTTTTCAAAAAAGGTGCCCTAGTCCGCCAATAACTACGCCACTGGAGTGTATTTTGAAATAAGTTGCCCATGAAAAAATAGTCCCTACTAAAAAATATCATCCCCCAAATTTTATCACTCAATCTTTTATGCCAGTGAAGTTACAGGAAAAATCATATAAATATTTGAAACTTTTAACAGGGAAGTTTAGCAAAACTTATCTACATATAACACCCTGTATAATGTAAATTTTTATTATATAATTTAATATATTATTATATAAATTCAATAATCAAATTTTGATTAAAATTAGTATGAAGTGAGACTTTGAATAGTGTAGAATAGCCTACAGAATAGTATATTAGATTTTGGACAAATACAATTTTTCAAAATTTAGCTGTGAAAAAAATAGCTGAGTAAGATTTGAGAAAGTTCTATGTCCGAATATGTGGTTTTTTAGGGTTTATTAAAAATATATTTGTGCTTCATTTGTTCTTTACTTATTATGTTAATAGATTGTAATCTATAAATTGGATAAGGAATGCCGTATGTAAATATGTATTTAAATACATACACTGATATTACAACTTAATAATGGTTTATGCAGAATGTAAAATAAAAGTATGGAATAGCAGGAATAGTCTAGCAAAGGACTGAAATGAAAACTAGAAAGTAAGTTGAATATTTTGATTACCTTCCATGTGAACAGTAGTTCTCAAGATGTACATGTGAACAAGCAGATTAAAAAAAATGTATCCATAAATATTTACACATTTAAAATTCACCCTGTATAAAGCAGACATTTTCGGTTTCAGGGACAGTTTCATAAACGTGAATGTGAAACATAGAAATGCCAAAGTAAAGAAAATAGTTGTCCATGAGATTAAAATATGTTTTGTTTTCATTGAATATGTAGTTAAATTATATAGGTTAGGTGATATACAGGGTGCTTCTGAAATAAGTGTGTTCCTTGAAAAGACTGATACAGGGCACGAAAAAGAGCAACTTTAATGTGCACATACATTGTGTATCGCAGTATTACTTATCCGGCACATAAAATGTTTATTGGTGTGATGCAAATCCTCACAGAGATCTCGGTTCCAGCAAGGGTTTTCAGTGAATGTGTGGCGTGGTGTTTTTCGTGACAAAATTTTGACCATCATATGGAAGCATGTTTATTAGCAATGGAAACAACTTTGAACAATTTTTGTAGAGCATATAATCTATTGGTAAGTAATTTGTTTATTTGTTAAATTTTTGTATTATTTTTAAACGAGATTTGAATAAATTTCAGCATTTTCAAAAACAAAATTTGAACCATCAAAACACCAATAAACGCTTTTGGCCTGTGGCGCGCGGCTGTTTCAATATCAAAGGTACAGCTAGCTGCCGCACCAGGGACGGCTTTAAATTTGTTTTAAGGCCGATTCTCACTTGCGTGCAAGGCATGTGCTCGGCACAGGCAAAGCACCGGCTTGGCATAATATCTTAACCGTTGTATCTTATGGGTTTTGAGGGGTGTAATTCACACTATATGTGCAGCGTCTCGTCAACCGACAGACTTTGCACGCGACGTTCTTCCGAAAGAATATTTGCAGGGCATGTGCCGTGCCTGTTCCGATAAGTGTGAATACTCTCCAGGCAGTCAACTTGCAATCATAGTTTAGCTGAGTTTCGTATTGACAAGAAAATATGAAGCGTCAGCAGAGGCTCCCTTTTTCGTCAGAACAAGATGAAATTCTTATTTAGTATATCAGAGAAAATGAGGTTATTTACGATTTGTCTCATAAAAAATATACTATAAAAAAATACTCGGACAATGTCTACATAAAACAAACACGATTTCTTAACAATAAAATTTTGTTTCACAAAGCTAGGGAAATACTACCTGCGGCATGCCTGTCGCAGTGTGAATTGTCTCTGAAAAATCGGCCTGTGCCAAGTATGTGCCCTGCCGATGCCGATCCGGTTCCTTGCTCGTCTAATGAGAATCGGCCTTAAACCTTCATGTGAAAATTTTTTTTTTTCAATTTAAAATGTAATGATTTAAACAATCAGTTCCATCATAAAAATTGCTTATTTTCGTGCCCTCTATCACCCTTTTCAAGGAACATATTTATTTCAGAAACACCCTGTATATGTTACAGTATGTTAATACATGTGTATAGGCATCATTTTTTGACATGGTTACCGAAGTATTTGCATTTGCAGAAATGAAAAAAAATATTCCCACTCGTAAGCAGATATGCTCATATCTTTTTTGCAGATGACTTTACACCACCAGTCTTGATTTCATTTTCAAATTTTTTCTCTAGCATTCTTTTAGTATTCTTAACAGCTTTCTCTTAATTATTTTATTAGGCATAATCAAGATGTTTCCGAAACAAATCTGTATTATCATGAATATTTGATTTCATTAGAAAAAACAAAATGGAATTTGTGGAAATCGGAAATTAATATTGGAATATTCTGTCACAAAAATTATTGGAAATAATCTTGTAAAATGTGATTTTATCAAATTAAAATCTCTGCAGTTATTCTTATTTCAGCAGCTGGAAACAAGATGAAATTGATGAGAAACTACAGTTCATAATTTACTGAACGAAGGAAATCTCAAATAAGTGCAATTGTGATAGTAAATTGGATTTACAAGACTACTAAAATATTTATGTAAAATCTGTTAGAAATACAAAAAAAAATACAGCAGAATAAACTTGAAAAAAATAAAATCTGAACTGAAGTAAAATTTTCTGCAAAATACATGAGCATATTCGTTTAGCGGTGGGAGAATTTTTCTCATTTTTGTTAAATCTACAGGACAATTTCAACAATTGGGGCAAGCAATAGTCCAGACGATATATTATTATCTTTGGGGCACTCTGAAAACAAGTGTATGCTTCCACATCTAATATTGAAGAAAAGTTGTGGAGGCATATCAAAATTGCCCTCAGGAACTGCAAAGGGTGTCCTTTAACTTTCTTCGCCAAATTAACCTTTGTTGTAGAAACAGCGGTGGTAATTTTGAACAGTTTTTATAATAAGTTGTACTAAAATTAATAACATCAACTTTGTTACTTTTATCTCCAGCATATTTTATTATATTTGATTGTCTTTACTAATTGTCTCAATAAAATTAGGTATGGTGTAAAAAACTCTAATTCGTCATATACGAGTGTGTATCCATATCGAAAAATGAAGTAACATGTAGTATATCTTATCGTAGTAAACACTCATTAAGAAATGTTAGGTACAATGACTTAAAGATCAAACTGAAATTACAGTCAATCTACAAAATCAGTGCCTACTAGCACTTTGTTAGGTATTTTAATATGGGTGGCAAGATAATGTAGACATTCAAAAAATATTTTTTTGTACCCGAACCGCTCATTTATATATAAAATTCTCGTGTCACAATGTTCGTTCCCGTACTCCTCCGAAACGGCTGGACCGATTTTGATGAAATTTTGTGTGCTTATCGGGCAGGTCTGAGAATCGGCCAACATCTATTTTTCATACCCCTAAATGTTAAGGGTGGTCCACCCCAAAATATTTTTTTTGTCGTTTTTAGGACAAAATTTTATTTTTTTATTTTTTTATGATGTGGCCTTAAAAAATACATACAATCCTAAATTTTCACCCTTCTACCATCAACCCTTACTTTTTAATAGCGATATTAGTAATTCAATAATTTTCAACCCCGGTCGATAACTGATCAATTATCACTTGATCATTTTTTTTATCCCCGCCAGGCGTCGACCGGTGTCACTTCTGACCCAGTAAACAGCACGGAGTAGGGATGAGATCTCTCTCACACAATGAGCCGTTTCTCACTCCCTACAGTTTTCGGCCATTATTATTGTTTGTGCATCAACCATAATAATGACATTTACTATTACCATTCATAAAAAAAATATATACACGATATACACTGGATAACACTAAATATAATATAGATGGTAGAAGTGAAATTTCGTTATGAAAAATCTACTAAAATAATCCTAGGATTAATTTATATGGCAAAACAACGTTTGCCGGGTCATCTGCCTAGCTATATATAGGACATTGTCAGGTTATCAGTCGATCAAATGAGGACAACCTAGGCTTATTTACTGTTGATGTCCTCAGGACATCAGCCGGGCTATTATCAGGTTATCAGTGGATCAAATGTGGACAAGGTAGGCTTTACTATTGATGTGCTCAGGACATCAGCTGGGCTATGTACAGCACATTTTTAGTACTTATTGAGCTAATAAAAAAATTGCAGAGTGGTATTAAATATTTCTATAGATCAAATACGTACCTAATTTCCAAAACAATTGCTTGCCATTTCCGCTCCATCTTATATTTTTCATTCAAAAAAAAAGTATTGACATACAAAAAAATGAAAAGAGAAATCTGAATCAGAAATCAGTTATATGTAATACGAGATTTGATTTCTTTGAATACCACTGGAATAAAAATTAACAATACAATATTTTGGATCTGTTGATTATATTCGCCTTAAATACGTGAAGAGTAGTTTTAAAATTCTCTTTTCATGAGATTTAGGCATTTTCACATTTTTCTGCAAGGAGTATCTAATCGTTGATACCATGTATGTATTTCTTAAACATTTTACTCACCCACTAACTAAAATCTGACAACAAAATTCTGTAACATAGCCACCGGCAGATATTTTTCTGTTTAAGACTACATAACAAGTTTTCAGAAACATCTCCAAATTATTTAGATATACACATCAATGGTTCATATTATTCATAAAACTCTATTCTATGGCATATTCATGACTAAAGTCTGAAACCGCTGAGTAGTTATTTCCTCCAATATTGGCAGCTAAATATCGGTTCACCTAATTGACGAGAGAGATCCTGTTTTAATAGTACCTATACAGTGACTTTACTAAGATGGCAATCACATCTGCCATGAGTGGTTGAGTGGTTGAGTTTGTATATTTTATCTCTTATACGTATTTAGTGTATGTTTTTGAATTTTACTTATATTTTATCCCAATTTTTTTTGTGGAACTGGTGTGGCTCAGTAGTGCGGAACCTCTTCCTATAATTACCTTTGAATTTTTGAATAAAAATTATTATATTCCTTTTTTTTTGGTAATTTTCAAATTGTTCCATTTTTGTTAATTTATCGAGTATAGTGCTAGGCTAAAAACTTTGAATCTCCCAGAGATCGAGAAGTTTGTTTTACTTGATAATGATATTAAATTGACTTACAAGTGTTCATTTTCTACAATTTTAACAGAAATGCACTGTTTTTGCCACTATCTTAATAAATAGACTGTAGTATCTGTGAAATTGCAGTGTACTCTTTATTAGTGTGGCCATATTAAAGGCCTAAGTATTGCATAAATGTAGGACTCTGCTGCGTGTAACCTATAGGTACTTGTACGTCGGGATTATTGAAATTGTAAAGTTTTAAAAGAGCGACACTTATACACAAATTCTAGCACACTAAATTTCATTTAAATAGGACAGTATTTTACAGAATTTGGAAAAAATTAAAAAGTTCCCTCTTTCAAGGGAACTAGCAGCAAACTGAAACAACTTTGGATAGAGTCGTTTATTTAGATTGTCCTATTTTGAGCCTAGGGTAGTTCCATGTACATGGCACAATGGACATGATATAATAGATATTATATAATTCATTCATTGGAACGAATCCATTCCTTTACATACATGAATAGCTCAAACTAAATGCATCTCAAGTACAAGTAATACACATAGCTTTGTATTGGATTATAGAAATGATTTTTTTATAATCATGAAAAATGCATTGTATAATTTGAATCTGATATAAACTTCCTAATATTTAAATGCGGAATACAAAATTTTCTTACATTTGCCATTGTTGCTTATAGCTACTGATACAACACCCAGGGAGTGACCCTCGAGATTATATTTCAAAGTCAGTCTATCATCTTGAAGTTCCCACACCTTCACTAAATCATCCACACCTCCTGTTACTATATAATCCATAGAAGTTTCATCGGATACTGAATCCCTAAAAATGAGTAAATATTATGTTGAAAAAAATTGTCTTAACAGTTAACCCTCAAATTAGTATACACCTTTCCAAAACTAAATAATATCTACGTTCAACTTATTTCATCTGGAAAATATTTAAAGTACTGTAAGTTTGTTTAATAGAGTTCATTATGACGCAAACTACGTTTAAGTCATGGTTATGAAAACAGCAATGGTTTCCCAGCAACAGTGGTTCACATTATAATTTTCATTCATGTGTTAATGCCTATTAACTTTTAACACCCATAGATTCAAATGACTCAAAAATCGGATATATTTCCAGTCCTCAAAGATAAGAGTAACTGCCGCCCTTATGTAAAGATTATAAATTTATACATATTATTATATTATTTAATAATGACTGTTAAATTTCTCTACATGAATAGCTTCATAATCATTATTTATGAAGGCCTGAACGTTCTTATACATTTCCAGGCTATATTAAGGGTGGCACTTGTTTACAATATATTCACATAAAAATTATTTAACGATGTCTGTTAAATTTCTGTTTTAATAATTCTAATTCACGAAGGCTTGTATGCTATAGTATAATTCTGGGACGTATTAAGGGTGGCAACCGCTCTTATGTAAAAAATATTCGTATAAAAACTATTTGATGATGTCAATTAAATAATGATGTCTGTTAAATTTCTCAGCATGAATAACATAGCTCTTTCTATAAACTCCTGTACATGTCGGTGCCATATTAAGGGTGTAGACAGAGGTAATTAAGCTATTCATGTAGAGAAATTTAAGACATCAGTAAATAATTTTGTAGAAAGATGTAATTAAGCTATTCGCACAGTGAAATCTAACAGACATCGTTAAATAATTTTTATATCAATATAAGGACGGTTGCCACTCTTAACATGGCCCAAAAATATACAATAACATGAAAAAGAAATTTAATAGACATCAAATAATTTTTATTTTTTTTGCCTAAGGGTGACTGCCATCTTTAATACAGTTCGGACATATACAAAACATACTGGATGTTGTAGAAAGAGCTATTCACGTAGATAAATTTAGCAGACATTATTAAATAATGTTTATATATTTTCTACATGACGGTTGCCACCCTTAATATGAATGTATAGAAGATGACCTGTTGGCTGAAAATTCAAAGGAAAATCGAGAGGAAAATAGTACATGCCAATTTTCAATTGGCAGGCTAAATAAATTAATGGTAAATTTAACGATAGTAGCTGCAGTGCTGAAAATATTTATGGTTAAGAGAAATACATGTTTCCATTTCTTTAGATACACATTAATCATTTTTCCAGTTATTTCAAAACATACTTTTTTAGATATTCTTTTCCTATGATTTTTTAGAGAAAATAGTATAGATGGCAATAGACAAATGTCGTATATAATACAAAAAGGTTAATAATTTCAATAAAAAATACAGAAATCCGATAAAAGTAAGTGCTTCAGAAATGTATGTTTTTTACCAAACACTACTTATGACTAGAGAGCGGACAATGTGTGACTTTAACCCGAAGAATAGGTCAAATTTTGGTAGAGATGTGTACGCGTTCAAAAATGTATTGTGTATAAACTATGCAAAATATAATTATTATGTATAGCAAATATATCGTATTATCCTCGCCAAGATTTGTACCCTTTATTTAAAATCCATAAATCATGTGAACAGGTTAAATAACGAGAAAATAATTAAGTTAATTTAGTTCTAAATAAATGAAATGACACTCGCGCCCATCTCTAGTCTATCCGTCGACATCGGTTGCGTTTATCGAATTCCTATTGGTCAGAATTCAAACTGCAGCCCCGTTATGAATGGAGCGTGAGTTGGACTATTCTATCATGTGCGTCGCCTGAGGATATTCGTTACATTGACTCCTAATTTCCAATTAAAAGAACGACACTATTTTTAACCGAACTTTATTTAATAAATATGTAGTATACAATTTCTGATTTCCTAAATATTTTATAACGCCTAAAAATGTATGTACCGTGGAATTTTCGTGAATTATCATGGGTAATGTATCTAGGTTTATGAATGACATATCTATGTTCAAGGTTAAAGTCACAAATTGTCCGCTCTCTGCTTATGACACAGTGTAAGAAATTAAGACTACATGAGTTCATTGATCCTGTTCTTTCAACTTCCATATTTTCAAGTGTAATGAAACGAGATAAATTTTACTTTATTTTCAAAATACCTCATTATTGCGATAATAATCAACTAGCTGGAGAGGACAAATTATATAAAATTAAGTTTGTAATTGATCATCCAACAAATAAATCTGCAGAAGCAATTATGTCATTTGAAAAGCTTTGCTTAGATGAAAATCTCGTTTTGTCAAAGTATGGCTATTTTCGAAGCAATACATTCCGGAAGCAATACATTGTTTTGGCAAGAAGTTATTTAAGTATGTGACTGTACAACAAAATTTTGTTTAGATTTTAGAACTATACTGGATCTAAAACAGATTTTAATAGACCTTTTTAGTAGCGACGTCACATATGCCAAATAATAGACAACCCCATAGTACACATTCAGCCCTATGCTGTATGAACATTGACTTCATATCAAGGTTGAAATTATATGAAAAAATGACATTTAGACAGACATTTCAATAAAAATGGAGGTTTACTATGCTGTAAAAAACAAATTGATTGAAATTTGTCAAGGGTTTGAAATGATGTCAAGTAACCTTGAAAACTTCTAATGTTGGTATGCACTAAAGCAGAAATTGATATAAAACTGCAGATCAAGGTTGACAAATGTCAAGAATTGTAACGGAAATCGAAAACCTTCACGTTACGAAACTTGAAACCAATTTAATCAAGAATTCTTGTTGTCTTGAGGTGTGTTTTGCTGACATTTCTTATTTACAAGCATTCTAAAATGGATTTCATTTAATATGTTGAGTTATTAGAAGATGAATTACAAAGGTAAATATAAAGAATATAATAAATATAAACTGATGTACATACGTTACGTACGTACCTCATAAAACTTTTTTGTAGACAAAATATGAATAGAAGCAGACGAATTTTAAGAGACCAAAGTGATCCATTGTCATTATCCGAGTTAACGTTTAAAGGGCTATACAGAGTATCGAGGGAATTGGGACATTGGTTATTAATTGAGATTGGCCCACATTTGAGAGAGAGTGAAAGGTCGACAAGTATCCCTAAAAGTATGAGGGTAAGTACCTATTTAAATAAACTTTAATGTGAAATGAATGAATGTAGTTAGTTTCTACAAAAACTTTTGGCTAAATAAGGCTTGTATAGATCGGTAATTTAATTATCCAAAAGTTTATATAGTACAGGTATTTTTTTAATTTTAAGTGCTTTTTAGTTATTTGCAGCTTTACATTTTATGAGCGAAGGATCATATCAAAGAGGCATAGGTCAAGATTATTTAACAAGTATGCATCAGAGTTCCATAAGCCGATGTCTGTCTGAAGTAACAGATTTTATAGTGGAATTACTTGGATATGTGATCAGATTTCCTGAAACTGAAGAGGAAAAAAATCAGGAAAAGTTTCAGTAAGTGCATTCTTCGTTAACAAAATTTCTTAACACTTCTGGCTAGTAGTAGAGACCAAAAAGTAGTAACGAGAATTTTAGATTTACCCAATTGGGCGGATTTCCTGGTATAACAGGGTGCATTGACTGCACACAAATTGCTATAATTTCTCCAAAAACACATGACCCTGAAATGCCTGGGGTGATATTTTATTGCCGAAAGCAATATTATAGCTTAAATGTGCAGATAGTAAGTATACATTTTAAATTATCACACGATAAACAATTAAAATGGTTAGAAGTAATATTTATATTTATTTATGTTTGTTTATGTAAGTACAATGTTGTTATTGTTTGTGATTATTTTGTGTTAACAGGTTTGCAGCGCACATTTAAAAATTCTTAATATTAACGCAAGATTCTCAGGATCCGTACATGATTCAGCAATTTGGCAGTCATCATTGGTTCGGACCCACTTGTCAAATAATTTTGGGCAAAACAGGAACCAATTTACATATTTATTAGGTAAATAAGCTACTCAAATCACTCTTATCCTTAACAGCATTTAGTACCTATTCTCTCTATAAGTTATTCATTCTTTTTCGTTTCTAAGTGCCCACTCTATATAGATTATTAACAATTAAATTTGCAGGAGATTCGGGTTACTCTTTAGAACCTTGGCTGCTGACTCCTATTGCTCAACCAGAAAACAATAGTGAACGAGAATATAACCGGTCTCAGAAACTCGTAATGTCATCGAGAGAACCAATGGTATCTTGAAGCAACGATTTAGATGTATTTTTAAACATCGAACATTACATTATATTCCAGTTAGGGCAGCACAAATAATTTATTCCTGTGCAGTATTACATAACCATAATGATGAAAATGACGAATTAGAAGATAATTATATAGATTATATAAGAAATAATTTGCAGGAAGGTCGTATTGTACGAAATAGGGTAATTCAAAATTATTTTGGAAACATATGAAGTTTCATGCCATATTAGATTTAATATTTGTTTATGAATAAAATAATATTTTATATCAATAAACATATCCATATGAAATAAAATATTTTTGATTTAATATTTAAGTGTTTTTATTTATTTTAACAAGTTTTCTAATGCCACATTCAAAATAATTATACTATTTTTTAAATAATTGTAGTTTTTTTCTAACATTTTGATGTGACTTCATGCAGCACAAATGGTTCAGCTGAAAATGCAAAATAATTAATAATAAAAAAATAATGTAAAAAGTTTCATACTAAAAGATTTTCCTTGATGTCTTTTTGTCCTTTTCTGTTTATTTGTTTCATGTATTTTTTTTCTTATTTTTTATTTTGAAACCTAATTCTACAACTTGGGGGGGTGCCCATATATTAATATTTTTGACAAAATCTCCAAGTTTTTTTTTGTAGATTTGTTAAAATTTCAATTACAGCGATGCCACCTCCAGTTAATTCTTGTTCAAAGTGAATTCTCCTAGCTTTTACTTTGGATTCCCACTCGTTAAAGATCTTAAAATGTACTTGATTAATTTTATATATTACTAGCTAATTTAGATAGCATTTATTACATATTTATTCATGTGTAAATAATGAAATATAAATGTAAATTATATCTGATAAGCAATTTTAAGTGATAGTGATAAAAACAGACCTACAAGGAAATATGTTATACCCGCTTCCAATTGGCAGCATTCCTTTGTTGGCTATGATTTTCTTTATTTAACTCAATACAAAGATTGTTAAATGCTTCACCATCTGTACAAATATTCCTTTTGTATTCTATATACATTTCATACTGATGGGCAGTAGTTTTTTGTTTCTTAACTATAAATAAAATATAATTCCAGTATTCAAGAAACATTCATATATTTAAAAAGACATATAACGAGAGGTTCGCTTCTATTATTAAAACATCTTATTTGGTCTCACGAATTGATGTTGCCAAATTATTAATTGAATCTGCAAATACGATAATTGATTTTGCAATCTCCTGCAATCCCTCATTTGTTGTTTTTATGTGTTCACCCAAAAGTACTAAAATTGATTTAACAATAATTACTCGATTTTATATATATATAAAAAAAATAATATTTTGAAATATCTTCCACTACCATACCAAACCATAAATGTATCTAATTGGTATACGTGGTAGGTACTCTTACTTACGTGTTGTCGATTTTAAGGTTGTGCTAGGCATTTTTGCTTTTTTTGATGAGCCAACATTTTTGTTTTTAGCCCTTTTCTTTTTATCGCAAATGTCATCGTCAGATGAATCGGATACTTCCTGTGAAGTTCCAGGAACTTCCAGTAAATTTTCCAGTAATTCACCTTCGGGTACCTCTGAAGTTTTAATTTAATTTAATTTAAGTTTAACTTACCAAGTTCTTTTCCAAAACCCAACTCTGGAATATTCTGAACTCCTGAACACGAGGCAAACAATCCATTAATGTTTGCACATTTTTCTTCTAGGTCTGTAAGGGTCTTTTCACCTCTTATTTTTCCCTTTATATGGGATTTTCATTCTATAAATGCCTGTAATTTAAAATATATTTAGTAATTTTATTTAAAACTTGCAATTTGATATGTAATACATATTATAAATACCTACTGTTATTTAAAATTTGTATTTTTTAAGTGTAGGTAAATAATGGGGTCATTTCCCATTTTTCAATGAACAGGTATTTACATTTAATGATACATAATCAACAAGTACACAAAAAAAAATGTTTGTGCACCTCAAGTAACTTTAAAATGAGTGAAATTTAAATTTCTTAATGACCGCCGAAATCATGACGTCACAATTTTGTCATGCGCAGTATTCGCGAATGCAGCTAAGAGCTCGCCTTCTGGCGGTGCCAAGTGATACTAGCGAAACGAGGTAAACATTTCTTCTATATGTGACAATTCGTTTTGTATTTTATTTAAAACCGTGTTTAGTGATCGTTTTTTGAACACTTATTCTAAGAAAATACTGTGAGGAAAATTTCAGCAATTATGGATAGAAAGAGGAAACTGTCAAACTATTATTGTTCAGTTCAAGGTTGTTCTTCATGGTCCAAGAAAAATCCAGAATTAAGTTTTCATCAAACCATTGAAGAAATTTACAAAATAGTATTGCCGATAGATAATACTCCCTGAATTTCATGAGGGTTGTTAGTAAGTAAGGGCACTAGTCTGCAGACATAATATAAATTTCTAAATTTAAATTAACTTTGCTCAATTTTCCCATATAGTACCACATGATCAGCCTTAAAAACTGCCTCTCCTTCTAATATACAACGAGAGTTTTCGTTAGCATATATGTAAATAGGAAATGTATTCCACAACGGATAAGTTCATAGTTATAACTTAATAAAATGTACATTA